>NC_092687.1:43258829-43504883 GCF_964275005.1 Diadema setosum | reverse complement strand
TGCAAATATCCCCCTCTAACCATCACCCCTCCCCCCCCCCCCCCCGATCTGGGCACCCCTTGATCGGCCATAATCAAACATGAAATTTCATTCATTAATCACATTAATGTCTTCATAGCACTAACTTAGCTCTATCTTTTACGGTTTGACAGAAAAATATATATTTTTTTAAATCCAGATTTTTGGGATGTTAAAAGTGAAGCTTTAACCCCCTCCCACCCCCCCCCCCCTCCCCCTCACCTCCGATCAGGGCACCCCTGGGTCCGCCATAATCAAACATGAAATTTTAGTCATTAATGTCTTCATAGCACTCATTTAATTAGCTCTCTCTTTTTCGGTTCGGCAGATGAAGAAAAAAAATCAAGCGTTTAGGGACTCTGAGGGTTCAACTCCCCCCCCCCCCCCCGTCCTTAGGACTGGTGTGTGTGTGTGTGTGGGGGGGGGGGGGTGGGGGCTTATTTTGACAAATACGATTATATCACCATTAAGATGTTATCTGCCAAATCTGGTGAAAATTCGTTGTAGGGTTTGCAAGAAAATGCTGAAAATGTAATAAAAAAAAAAAACAAGACAGATGGTCGCTAAGACAGGTGGTAAAGATGGTAATGGTTCGTGCGCAGCTTTGATTGAGAGTTTCTCTTCCATCTCTACATAATATACGTGAAATGAATGGTTTGCACATTTCCCGGTGACGTTTTGCACATTTCCCGGCAAAATTGAACATTTGCACATTTCCCGGCGTCACGTTTGCACATTTCCCGTTGATGAAATTTAGAGATTTGCACATTTCCCGGCACGACGTTTGCACATTTCCCGGCGAGACGTTTGCACATTTCCAGGCGTTTGCACATTTCCGGCGTTTGCACATTTCCCGGCTCCACACGGCATTATTAACAACAAAACAAAAACATTAAGACTAGAGGCTATGTTTCATCCTTCACACCTCTAGTCTTACGTTCAGACCAAATTACATTAAAGAAAAATTGCTGTAGTTCGTTGAAAGAACAACGCCATACCATGGTTATGTTTGCTCTAATGAGCAGCGTAGCGAACGGAAACGTTAAATTTTTATAAAAAAAAAAGGTCCCCCCAAAAAAAAAACAAACAACAACAACAAACAAACAAACAAACATGAAAGGTGAAGAAGTCTGAAGTGTCGCATCAGTCATTAGACAATGAAGATAGTCGCAACTTCCTATTCGGTTTAGAAAGTCCACCATTATTTTCATCTTGAGATGATCTTTTAGAAAGTCTACAATTTTGCGATTGTCTGAATTTCATTTTTGGACGGGCGTCAACGTGGATGTCGTTATTCCGAAGATTTGTTATTCCAAAGGTTCATTTTTCCGAAACACACAAATTCCCTATGCCTAGAGGTTCGTCAATCCTATTCATAAAAAAGATGATCCTCATGAAATTAGCAATTATCGTCCCATTTCTTTGTTGCCTAGTATATCCAAAATTTAGGAAAAAAAATGTTTATAATAGACTTCTTAAATTTATCAATAAGTATGATTTACTTATTCCCAATCATTATGGTTTCAGAAAGAATTATTCCACTGATTTAGCATTGATACAAATTTATGATAAAATTACGAGTGCTTTTGCAAAAAAAGAAACATGTTGCAGGTATATTTTGTGATTTGAGTAAGGCATTCGACACTCTTGACCATTCTATTTTACTCTCCAGACTTAGTCATTATGGTATTCGGGGACAAGCACTTTTATGGTTTTAAAATTATCTAACCAATAGAAGACAATATGTTACTTTTAATGGTTGTGAATCTGATCCCCTTTTAATCAAATGTGGTGTTCCTCAAGGCTCAATTCTGGGCCCACTATTATTCCTTCTTTATGTCAATGATATCATTAATACATCCTCTCTTCTCTTTTTTTTTTGTTTTATTTGCTGATGATACCAACATATTTATTTCTCATAAAGATCTTAAGATTTTAATGATATTTTAAGTATTGAAATTAGTAAAGTATCAAATTGGTTTAAGTCTAATAAACTTTCTTTGAATATAAAAAACAATACTCATTTCATTTATTTAAAACTTTATTCTCATAATGTAGATACGCTGATACATATTAACATTGATGATATCTCATTAGAAAAGAAAACAAATTCAAAATTTATATAGTAATATAGTATATATAGATGAAAGTTTGACTTGGAATGAGCATTTGCATCATGTTACAACGTGTTATTTCTAAAAATAAAGGGATTATTTCCAAGCTGAAGTTCTTTCTTCCTCGTTCAACTGTATTTCTATTACATAATTCCTTAATTCTCCCATATAAGCTATTGCAATGTTGTATGGGGAACTTGCGGCTCTACCAAAATCAATTATATTTTTGAATTACAAAAGAAAGTTATACGTATATATACAGGATCGCATTTTCTGGCTCAAACTGATTCTTTATTTCATGAACTTAAAACATTGAAGGTTCTTTATTTGAATATTATTCAAGTAGCAGTAATTATGTTTAAATATATACATGATCAACTTTCACCATCGTTTACTAACATGAATAGGTTTAATACTTCTGTCCATTCGTACCCTACTCGTATATGTAGAAATTTCCATCTTTTGAATCCCAAATTATTAGTGACACATAAATCTATAAGACATTCAGGTCCGGACATTTGGAATAATCTCCCGGACAATATAAAGTCCTGCTCAAGTATTTATTCTGTGGAAAGCTTCACTAAAACGATATTTGATACAATCATATTCTTCAAACCAATCAAGATAACAAATATTTATGGTAAATGATTGTCTTTTTTTTTGTAAATCTTTCTTTTCTTCCTTCAACTGCATCTTGCACTCACACCTGCAACTGCACTGCACCCACCTGATCACTTTCCTCCAAGAGAGTTGTGTCGTTGGATAGTCATTTTATGAGGCCTCCATCCATGTCAAGCTTAATCGCTTACGATGGTGGTCTCCTGCATTCAATGATCTCTGTTGTTTACTGAAAAATACTGTATATTTTATTTTATGTTTCTGTGTATCTACATTGCTCAATGCAATCACCTATGTGTATCTATTGTGTCCTGTTATCGATTTATTTCACTGCACTTGCTATTCTTTGTCTTTTTTTGTACTTTTTGAAATTGTATTCAAACTGTATTTGATTGAATGCAGAAATAAAAACAAACAAACAAACAAACAATCCGAAAATGAAAAAGGGTTCGTTACTCCGAACATTTGTGGCGTTATACCGAAGGTTCGTTATTCCGAAGGATCGTTAATCCGAATAATAGGTTCGCTATTCCGAAGGCTCGTTTATCCGAAAATGAAATAGGGTTCGTTATTCCGAAGGTTCGTTGATCCGAAATGAAATAGGGTCCGTAACGAACCTTCGGAGTAACGAGCTTTGTTTCATTTTCGGATCAATGAACCTTCGGAATAACGAACCTTATTTCATTTTCGGAGTAATGAACCTTCGGAATAACAAACCTTATCACATTTTCGGATTAACGAACGTTCGGAATAACGAACCTTATTTCATTTTCGGATTAATGAACTTCGGAATAACAAACCTTATCACATTTTCGGATTAACGAACGTTCGAATAACGAATCATCGGAATAACGAGCCTTCGGAATAAGGAACCTTCGGACCAAAGAACCATCGGAATAACGAACCTTCGGATTAACGAACTGTAATCCTTTCGCCATGTGACATGAGAATTTCGTATTTAGATTCCTCTCTTTTTGGTCTTTTCCATTGTAAATACTTTGTTAGTAATTGTGACACACAATTCCTCGTGTTTTAAGGTTTCCTGCTCACCATCATATTTGTATTTATTCAAAGGCAATTGAGTGTTACAAGGCATCTTGGCCAACGGAAGCTAGTACAATTTTGAACATCGTTTGCAATGGACTTTTATATGTTTGTATAATAGGTTTGTATGAAATTCCAAGGTAGGTGATTTTTAAGTTACTTGTAACACTGAACTATTATGCAATCATGAACGTTCATCGCTTGTTGATGTTTACATAGGTTGCAGTGCTTCAAAGAATGTTCGAGTTATCACAATTGATGCTTTTGTGTAGGTCGGTTTTAGCACAAAACTTCCTATCATATAAAAATAAAAATGTATTGACTCCCAGACTTGAAAGGGACTCATGGCAATACCTTCATTGTTTACTAATGTAGGTTTGGTACAATATATTATTTGCGTTTTGTTAAATGTGTATTGACAAACTGGCTTGTATTGACCTCTGGTCCTGAAAGAGATTCATGATACATGTACAGGTGTAATTTCATATTGACCGCTGACTATAATAATGGTGCTTTGTGTTATTTTGTTAGAACTCGGTGGAGAACACCAATGTAATAATGGTAACCAAACTTTCTAATTATGACTTCCATAACAGTTACTGAATGAATAACAGATTACAATTAATATGCCTTTCTTTTCCCACAGCACGTTTATCAGTTGTCTGCGTTTTTTTGTGTTTGATGCAGAGAGAAGATGAAGAGAGGGAGTGTGTGTGTGTGTGTGTGTGTGTGTGTATGTGTGTGAGAGAGAGAGAGAGAGAGAGAGAGAGAGAGAGAAGGGGGGGGGGGGGAGAAAGAGGAAGTTCCCAGAAGTTGTAATGTTGCGTAGCCCATTTGTAAAGAGGTTTTTTTTTTTTTAATCTTGAACATAAAAACAAGAAAGATTATTATATGCAGAGTGACGATATGCAGTAAAGACTTTTTCTTCACACAAAATATACATACTCTATAATTATCTTCACTCCTGTGCTTAATAATTCTCTTGTTTCCATTTAATATGACTTGTCTACCTATATAGATAGGACGACATTAACTGTACATTCGAAGATATCAAACGACTAATATTAAATGGGTTAGTCACATACCAGTTTGTGATTGGCTAAACACAGTCACGTGATGGAGGTACATTCGTTATGTTCGCCCATGGGCGAACATTCTTGTAATGTTCTCCCATGGGAAAACATTTTCACGTAACAAAAAATTTAATGACAGAAGGCCTAGGACCGCGCGCGCACAGTGAATTTGGCTCTGCGCGAGGGAGCGATCGAGCGCGTTGTGCTGGTGGGGGTTGTCGTTTACGTATTTGACTAACCCATATAACAGATGATGGCTTTTGTTGTCGGGAACATGTACCAAACGTTCCACCCTCAGGGTTTGAAATGCTATTTCGAGAGGCTATAAGCCCATCGACTTCGTCTCGGTATATAACTCCCTCAATAGCATTTCAAACCCTGTCATCATCTATAATGTTTCATGCAATTGCATAAAGATTTTAAACCAACTCTAGTTATCCCATTACCCGACCTCATATCCAGGTTCACCAGTAAACTTTGTTTGTTCATTTTCCATTTGAGAAGATAGTTGGATAGCCCATATTCAGCTATGCTATAGGCTGGTCTTCCAAGGGATCCAGTTGGACAATGTTGGATGTGAGACAGGACCACTTCACCGGGTTAAAGGGGATGACTATAGTAACTGATCAGTGGGAATCGGTGGGAATGCTGGAGGATGATTGTTCCAATCCTTGTGGGATTCATTTAAGAGAACATTATAATTGTTGTGTGAAATTATTTGCATCAGAATGGTGTCATATTCAAGTAATGTGCAGTTCAACGTTTCCAGGTTAGCATGCCTGTACAGTGACGGGGCGATCGTTAACGGGCCGTTAACGGGCCGTTAACGATCGCCCCGTCACTGTACATACATGCTATCTGGAAACATTGAGCACCATATTATGACAACATTCTGAAGCAGTAATTTTCACACAAATTTAAATGAATCCCACAAGGATTGGAATAATCATCCCCAGCATTCCCACTGATCCCACTAATCAGTTACTAGCCATCCCCTTTAAACGCCCTCCTCTTTGCGGTGAATGAATGAAGCGGGATCTTATAAGTGCATGAGTTGTGTCTCTCTCCCACACGGGACATCCATTTTATGTCATATCCGAGGGACAGAGTGTCTTGCTCTTGCTAGAGGGGACTGTATGCTTACACACAACATTGCTCAGTCCAGACTGGGGCGGTGGGTTGGCTCAGTCGATAGCGCGTCTGCCTCACGATCCGAAGGGCCCGGATTCGAACCTGAGTCTGGTCTGAGCAATGTTGTGGGCAAGTACACCGTCCCCTCTGGCATGAGGCAAAACACTCTCTCCCTCGGATAGGACATAAAATGGAGGTCCCGTGTATGAGAGAGTAACAACTCATGCACGTAAAAATCCCGCTTCATTCATTCATCGCAAAGAGCAGGGTGTTTAACCCGGTGAAGTGGTCCCACCTCACATCTACTGTAACTGGACCCAATTGTTGGCTATCCAGCCATCTTCTCTTATGAAATGAACAAACAAACAAACTAACAGACTCGGGTTCAAACCCGGGTCGTTTGGGTAGGAGGTAGTCGCGCAACAGACTAAGCCCACTCACCGCACAGTAAGCACTGATGCTGAAGAGTTGGGGTTTTGGCTGGCTATGATTCAGTTTTCTGTGAACCGACCAAAATAATTCCAGAGCTGAGATGATGATCGGCGTTCGAAGCTGCCTTCTTACTGAGAAATCAGAAAATTGACTTTAAAGTCTAACAAATTGATATCGCGTATATTTCGGTTGTTTATTCATAATAAAAGAAAATTCTGCCCGAAAATATACAAAAACAAGTTTGAGTCAATGCTCAACGTTACGAAAGTGTTTTAAACTGTGCCCTCCTGGAAAGCCGATTTTGTAACTTTTCTGATTAGTTCAGACAAAAGAAAACTGATACGGCATAACCTTCGTGTAAGTCCTTTATGATGAAAAAAGTTAGATAAGTGTTTAATTCAAATTTATGAATATTTGCTCAATTTCTATACAGACCATTTTGTGTCGCTCATATTTCATGTGTAGGGATATCTAAAAGTAATCACATACCATCAGGTGATACAGTCCGACCTCTTCTATCCGGACACGGTAGGACTGGCGCTCGTCTGGATAAGGGATTTGGTCGGATATGAAGAACTCAATGTTTATTAAACGCAGCTGCCTATACCCGATCGTACATACATAATCATGTACACTGTACATGTACATGCAGATATTAAAGTGACTTCTCACACACTAAGAAATCAGGGTTCAATTTGGGGTTGAGTTTGACCCAATGCACCCTTGCGTGGACTAGGGTTGAACATTTAACTTCTATGGGTGCTATTTACTCCGAAAGGGGTTAACTTTTGAGAAAGATTAATTTTTGAACCTCCAAATAGAAGAGTTAGTCTGCTACAAAAATCTAGATCATACTGTTGCGTTCAAATATGTTACGATTTGTAATGCAGTATCAGTAGTGATTTGAATTGTGGATGATGTTCGTCTTTAAGATTGCAAATCAATCAATATAAAGATGTTTGTTGGTGCTTGATAAAATGATATAGCATTTTTTGTTCGTGCCAGTTTCATAAACAGTACGTGAGCAAAGACTAACACGCCAATCCCGGAAATTAACCAATCACATCAGAGAAGACGATCGAGGTTCCGTTTTTTGTAAGCTCGCATCGCCACCGCATACAGCGAGCTAGCTATGTGTACATACGTGTCACAAAGCAAAGCGTCGCGACAGTTCACTTCCATTCGTTCTAGAACTCCCATGCAATTGCATTGAAGCGGGGCTTTCTCGTTGCAAGACTTGCTGATTTATACAAGATTAAGGTGAGTAAATGATCACAAATCATGACTTATTTGGGTTGCGCTTCTGTGCGGCTAGATCTTTCATTTCTTTGGTAATAATTTCGGTAATCGTGTAGAAATGCACACCAACCGTTCGCTTCGCTGTTTGTCAATCAAATTTTGTGCAGCTATTGGAGATGCTAAATTGAACCATATCAGAGAGTTTTCATGGAATTAGAAAGCCGAAAAGGTAAGAAAAATGAGAAATCGGAGTTGAAAAGTACGTCGGTCGCGAACATAGTCTCCGACGTAACTAGTGCACCGATTTCGCAGAGAACGATGTCAACGATTATAATCGATTCTGGTAGTCTCTAATTAGCCGCTTACTAACAATATCGAACTCGACTCGTGCAATACGTGTAGCCCCAAGGCCCTACTTTCTTTTTTCGATTTTTTTTTTTTCTTATTGTTAGCTCACCCGAGTCGAAGCAGGGAGGCGTGGGACCACCTCCCTGGTCGAAGGCTCAAGTGAGCTATTGTGATAGTTCTTTGTTTTCATTGCCACTATCATGATTACCACTATTCAAATTATTGATACGATTATTCATACCAGGATTAAGACATCGATCCTTTCTTTAAAAATTGTGGCAAGTATTGATTTTATCATGAAAAAAGTTGATAATAATTTAGATTAAATTATTTAATTTGAATAGTATTGAAGGGAATAGAATGTGGTTGAAGGAAAAGTGGAAGAAAAAGGTTGGGCTATTAGGGAGAGAGAAAGAGAGAGAAAAGATGAGAAGGAAGTTGAATTCAAAGGGGATTTGTTTCTAGTAATTTTCATCATTCATAGGCCTAATTTAATAAATTAATGAGAATAGTATTACAAAAAGTGAATGTGTATGTTATACAATCATGTATTAATATTCTGGACTTCTCATAAAGTGCTCATTTTACCTAAAAAGAAACAGAATATTGAAATTGAAATGGTAATATGTTTTCGATTGGTAAGTTCAACTTACAGTAGAAAGTAATTGTTTTTATGATAGTATTTATTTTTCCATTTCATTTTTTTATTATGTATACAAAAACAGCAACCCAGTATTTGCTTTTGTTTTGCAGTAAAAATCCATTTATTGTATTGTGCAATATTCATGATGGATAATTCCCATTTTTTCATATATCTTTTACTGTTTTGTACACATATTATCCGTCCATCATTTAGTCAGTGAAAAATGTTGACAGATATACAGTCACATGCAGGAGAAAATTAACTAAAACGATAAAAAACAAACAAACAGACGCATCAAGATCACTTTCTCTTTTTTTTCCACATTATACTGTCGAGCCGACGTCATTATTGTGGTTAAACACCAAACAAGCGGCTGTATTACAGACTACAACGATCGATTATTCTCGTTATATCGCTCTTCCACATAATCGATCATCCATCATGCTACGCTGAGACAGTCGTCGATCGGCGTACTTTCGAGTCAAAATTAGCTATTTTTCTTCTGTAATTGACTACGAAATTTCATGAAACCGTCAGATATGGTCCATCTTGACATTTCTGATAGCCACAAGAAGTTTTCATTGACAAATTAAGGAAGGAAATGGTAGGTGTGCATGGTGTGCATTTCTACATGATTTTCAATCGTTTATCGTGCCGTTTTTGTTACCACGTTCACGCGTGTATTAATACACTGTATGTAAAATCACATGACCTAATGCAGTAATGGGGAGTCGGGGCTTTTTACGGTTACTATACTACTGCCATTTAGGGATCGACAAGAAATAAGCAAACCAGTTTGCATTGTTTAATCTAATGGTAGTTTAATGTATAGTGATTTGTGATACTGTTTTGTCTTCTATTGCATGTGCTTATGAGACAGTCGAAACTGACTTACTGTACAGTCTACAGAGTCGGTAAGCTAACTGTTGCGACCTGCCCGAACTCGAAGCGTTCGGGCTCTTTTACAACTGTGTATGGGACTTAGACTCGATCGCGCACTGTCACTAGTCATATATCTGCATGCCCCTGTACCCTGATACAGTCTGCATGATAAGCTATGTGAGAGTCGCGGTCCACGGTGACATGATACGGAGGGATACCGGTGATTGAAACACTGAATGAGAGAATGTGCATCAAACTGTACTAAGGCAGAGGAGGTACAGCTAGTAATCATCGTGAAAGAAATTCCTTCTCACTTAGGTTTGGTTGTACAGTGCCGCAGTCAGTACCATGCAATTACAGTACACAGTGCAGACTGAGTACAAAAGTTTCCTGTACGGTATGTAGTGGCCGACTAGCTAGACTAAAAAGGTTTAGCTGTGTCAGTGTGGCAAGGGTGTGAAGCTGATGATACCGGTACTGATTATCAAAAAAAAAAAACACAAAAAAAAAACACAAAAAAAAACAAAGAAGAGATATTTCAAGTAGATCTACATTACATGTATACACTCTATATCTATGGACATGGTGAACAACAGTCAAATTATACTGATTTCGAGGTGAAAATACAAGTTGCCTGCAGCGTTGTAAGTCATGTAGCAGACTAGTATTAAGTGTGGGCAATCTATATAATAGCCTACTTCTTAGTATTGACATCGCCATGCGCTGTGCAGACATCATTGATCTACATATTAAACTGGTGGGTGGTGGTAAATTTGAGGTTACGATTGGTACAACAAATGTACGTTACTCAGACCCTTGTGCTTTGTATTGCATTGACGGCACTGTTACCTGCAGATTTGTTATAGGGCCTACTGCACATGAACAGTTCAATATAAATTCAAATTTCTGTGTTGTCATTGCAAGTTTCTTTCTTTTTCCCCTTTCTTTCTTTCTTCAGGTCAAAGGTGTTTGAAGCATCCTTGTCCTTACAGCAAATGAAGGATGTTGTTTGTTTCATTATGGACTATGCTGCGCTGAATTGCATCCTACTCCCTGGGAGTATTCTCGGTATGAAACCTGATGTCAAAGCTTCTTCTCTACTTGTGACACCAAGGCAAAGGTGAGTTTTCTCTGCAGGCCAGGAAAATGCACATTTGCTCCCTTTGATATAAAAACTGTTTTCTTATGAATGTTGCAAATGCAGCATTAATTATCTGTAAGAGTTGCAAAGATCGAATGGTTAATCTTGTAAGATTAATTGCAGTATGCCATGCAGAGTCTTTGTATCACTGTTGGCGGAAGGTTTTCAAAAGGGGGGGGGGGGGACTTCCTAGTTTCATGAGCTAACAAGCAAAAAAAAAAAAAAAAGCCGCGAATGCAACTTCTGGTGCCACTTCCAGGTTTCAGCTTACAAGCAAAAAAAAAAAAACATCAACAAAACAAAACAAAAAAGTATTCAGCGCAAAAACAGATCCTTATGGTGCTCACACTTCGAGGTTTTTATCTACATGTATTTCTTTCTAGTGCCACTTACACACTTTCGGGTAAAGAAAGTTGGGGGGGGGGGGGGGGATTGGGACCGGAAGTGGGGACACCTTATAATGTTTTCCTTTGTATGGTGCCGAAAAAGTAGGGGCCCGAGTCCCCCTGGTTCCTGTGGCCATATGTATAGCATCCAATTCTTTCTTGCACAGCTCTACATTACTGTTGTTTTTTAGTTGGATTATCAAAGATGACATACCATGTATTTGGTTTACTTTTGTACTTGATAGATTTAACGCAGGAATCGCAACACTACAACACCAAGGAAGAAATAAACCTTGCCAACATTTCGCAAAGTCCGGAAAGGTCTGCTGCCATATGTCGCTGCCACCTAACCTGCAACTGACCTGTAATGGATCTGCCAAAGAACAATACTGTGAGTTGATCACGAAACTGCTGTGCCTCATTTTTTTTTTTTTTTGCATTGTATGTTCAGATGTATTATTTATGGAACTCTTTAATGCATCAATCTTTATACATACACACAGTGCACTCATGTTCTAATAAATAACGTTACAACAAAATTGAAATTGAGGCCATAATGTTATTGGCTCTACATTTGTTGCTTTATTGTTTACTTGTTTGGTTGTAACAAAACTTTGATAAAACGAAAGAAAACTGTAGGCCCTGAGGACCTCATTATAACAGGAGTCCAGTGTATACTGGGCCAAATACGCTGTACCGAATTGCTGATGCAGTCACTGTATCAACATAAAAGGAGGATGATCCTGGACAAGACATTTGTCCCAGTATACGACTGGACTGGTCATCTCTCTTCTCTCAATCAACAGTTGTTCCCAGTTCAAGGTTAATCTGCATTTTTGCATTGAATGTGAAAACTCTGTACATGATCAATATGGCCTTTTTCATGGAGAGGGTTGATGGCCCCCACAAGTAATTTTGACTTCACCTGTTCTTCATTGGCATATATTTCATCCAGATGGCAGAACATTTTCAAATTTTCAGTGTAGAGTGTATGGTCTATTAAAGTTCTAGAATTACATTGTACATGTAGTACAGCATTGCTTTGAGATTGTTACCCTACAATCAAATTTAAGCTTAAGAGGGTGTGTAGAGTGTGTTGTGCTTGTGATTTGTCAGGAAAGTGCAACCCATAGAAATGTTCAATTTGGTGTTTTCCTTCTTCCCAGAAATTAATCTTCTCAATAAATGTATGATATATTGTACATTTTTGTATCACTATACAGAGGAGAGTGTAACACTTTTGTTGTTGTTGTTGTTTTCCCCCAGGTATTCTGCATGACTGAGGCACCTTCTTCAGCTGTCTTCGTGGAATGAATCACTACCACTTCACTCAGTTCTACAGATGCATCCATGATGAAACCTTTGTCCAGGGCAATCAACTACAGTCTGAAACAGTCTTCATAAAATCAATGTAGAATACTGGCAGGTAATATTGTGAAGAATACTTCATGGAATGATTTTAAAGAAATCACTGTAGATTTACAACCCTGTGGCTACTGGTATGATGATGAGTTAATACTTGTATCTGCTTTGCATTGTGTATCATCCTCTGCCTAAATGACTAAAACACTAAAAAAAATATATTGTTTTGTATGCTGACACTTTGTACAGTACTATCATCCTCGAGGTTGTTATAGAAATTCTTGCAGCTATAATAGAGTAGTTTGGTTTTCTTGTCATTCTCGCTTATGAATATAAGCTGCATTTTGATGTTTTGGGTGGAAGATGAATTTTAGCCTTGAGCCAGCACTGAGAATTACACTGTAGTACAGTGGTATCATTCAAGCTTTCTGTATAAAGCTGGACAATTCCTGTACCTTCCTGTTTTATGCCTCTCCTATCCTGCCTATGCTATCGTACTATTATATCTGAGTGTTCCTCTGTCTTCTATCATATCTCGTACTATATACAATGTGATTCTAGTTACAAATGCCATCCCTATATCGATGGAATAGACATATCCCCGTACTTTTGGTTAATTGGATGCTGTTAGAGGAAGGAGGGAGGGGGGGGGGTCCTTTTTCCTTTTTTGCTTGTCACAATTTGCATGTGTGTGTGTGTATTAGTGGTGTTGATTATATATTTTATTGCAGTTTCAGCAAACTTGGTATCCTTCTTTTCCATCTGTTGTGTAACAGGTGAGGATACTAACCTTTACAATTATTGTATGTAAACATTAGCCATGTAAAGATGTGTTCACGGAAATCCTACTAATATTTGTGTACTGTGCTTTGATTACTTGTTAATGATCTTTATCTTTTTTGAAGGTTTCTAGATAATCTTTGATTTATGAAGTATTTTCATTCATTTGCATAGACATGTAGCTGGAAAGTATTGTGGCCATTTTGTTTCCTTCTATGCATGTGGAAACTAACCATGAAGGTTTTGTAATGTACATGTATACTTTTTATTCGACTGTTTTATTTGTTTTACCTGAATTCACTGTGTTGTAACTGCTTGCACATGCAACATCTGGAATTAACAGCTCTGCTTTCTTTAGGTGATAAAAGTGTACTTTTTTGCACAACGCACATGGATTGCAAATGTTTCATTTTTTTCTTCTGCTTGGAGGAGATTTTTATGTTTATTTTTTGTCACAAAGAAATTCTTATAGGGAAATAAAATGATGTAATGATAATATAATGACAGACCTTTGATACATTTCTTTTTTTCATCAGGGAATATTGTTTTCCCTTATTTACAAAATTTGAATATACATTGTATTTCGTTACTGTATGAGTATATGTTATGTACATGTATTGTATTTAACTTCTTCTATTGTACATGTATTACATTATAATGTAAAAACTTGATTTGACTTAATCTTTGTTTCGAATGATAAAAACCTAGCCTATAAAATCAATACATGTGCATTTTTGTGTGAATGCAGAAATGCATCCATCTTGACAAATGAAAGTGACAAGTTTGTATGTACCAAATGATGAACTGTACTTAGATAATGTACGAAAATGGGGATTTTCTCTTTATTTAATTTTCCTCGTTTTTTTATCATCCCAAGACTTTATTAAACAAACATGAAATGTAATCATCTGTGATGCAGAGATGTTTTAATTTCTTTGTACAAAGTGTGTGCCAAACATGAAGTATGAGCAGCATGTACAATGAATTGATGGTGGCATTGTTAAGGAGTATGTGTTGGCATTGCTAAGGAGTTTGTGTTTGATTGAACAACTGTGAACACTGTGCTGTACTTTAAGCTTGAACATCTCCATTATTTCAGCAGGATATATAATATACATAATATTGTATGTAATATTGTATATTATATATATGTCTATTTAATACATGTATTATATATATATATATATATATATATATATATATATAATATATGTAACCCATTAAGGAGGAAAAATAAAAACCAGGGAGCGTACATGCACCGCAAAGGGTTCAATTTTGATATCTGAAAAGTTCAAGAATTAACCCTTTTGGGTGGAAGAATGAACCTTTTTACAACCTTGAGGTTAAACAATGTATCCTTCAGAGGTTCAATTTTTAACCTGCGTGGGTGCAAAAAATAAACCTTGAGGTTCAGTTTTGAACTCAGAGGGTTCATTTTTATGGAATTCAAAATTGAACCCTAGACAGGGGTTCAAATTTTGAGGGAAAAGGGTTCATTTTTATGGGGTTCAAAATTGAACCCTAGACAGGGGTTCAAATTTTGAGGGAAAAGGGGTGCTGCTATTGCATCACGCCTAGAGGTTCAATTTTGAACCCTGATTTCTTAGTGTGCACCACCGGCCAAGTGTAACCTATTGCAGGTAAAGCGTAGACTAAAACTCTTTCTTTTCTATCAGCTCAAAATTTTGGTGTAGCGAACGTCTGAATGCACATTATTTAGATGAAAATTTGATGTGACTGTATTTTGATTATGTTGGGAATTCTATTATGCGAGTTTTTTGTAGGAATTTCGTTTGACTTCAAATCCCCTTTTCCCCATGGTTATTAGATAAAATAAAAAAATAAAAATCACGCCAAGACCGCATCCTGATAACAGAGACATCCGGATAAAGGGAGGCCGGATAGGAGAGGTCGGACTGTTCCTAATCTTCCTTTGAAAGTGACTGTTCACCAGGCAATGAGATCGAATCAGTGCCATCCTGTCTGTGAGGCATATCCACTTGGCACATACATATTTGAATGACGGCATCAAACATGTGTTTCATGGTAAGACTGAATAATTGTTATTCAGCATTTTTATCCTCCTTAGTTTAATGACCAAATCGCCAGGTGTCAGCTGTAGGCCTAGAGGGTTTATAGCTCACATTATGAGCCAAGGGGTCTAGTGAGCTCGATCGCCCTTCGTTGTCCGTCGTGCGTGAACTTTTTTAAAATATATATTTTCATCTTCTTCTTGAAAACAGAGCGTCCGAATTCCACCAAACTTGGCAGGTAGCATCCCAAGGGGCGAAGGATCTCGAATTCTGCAAATGGGCACAATGCCCCCACCTGGGGGCCCATGGGCCCAAGCCCACAAATTACAAAATCTTAAAGATCCTCTTCTCTAGAACCAGAAGTGATAGAGCTAAGTTAATACTATAAGTTAGTACATTGGTAACTGTTGATTCAACTTTTTTCATGGCGGAATCAGGGTTGCCCCCCCCCCCTTTTGACCCAGGGGAGGGGTGGGATGGGTCTACATGGAGAGGTAAATTGCAAATGTTTATATTTTTCTTGAAAACCTTTGATCAATTTTTACCAAACTACAATTGTATAAAGGCCTCTTTTTTGAAAATCTCCTCATACTAGACAATCCTGATAAAAGTTTTCCTACCTTGAATTGATAGTGGGTTAGGACTCATGAATTAACACTATCAAAGTTGAGTAACAATGACCTGGTAAAATGTAGGGAGCCTTTATATTGGTAACTCGCGTTACGGTAACTCGCGTTACATTATGTCCACTAACACAGGGTGACACAAATTGATGACATACAACTGTTCTGATGGCACTGAATCTTGTGTTGAATATTTTGAGAGATGCTTAGTATATAGTAAAATGAATAAATGTTAAACAAATATTTTACTAATCAACGCAATTGATAGAGAAGAATGTGTTTAAGACTAAAAAGAGCTTCACTCCTCAAAGAGACCCTGAATATGTTTCAATATAATATACCCAGATGATTTAGGTGTATAAGTACATGATTTTCAGAGTGTACAAATGAAAGATGTTAAAATCTTTTTAAAAACAAAACACAAAGTACCAAATCCTATCGACAAGTTTACAAAAAAGCCTACAATCTTTCAAAAATTAAAATCCTGTCTTTTTGAAAACTCTAATTTCTTTGCAACTGATTGAAACATAGGCCAGTTCGTAATTCCACTTTGCGCATGAGCAGAAAAAGTTCATTTGTACCAACAGGCATTTTGGTTTGTAAATTCACTGATATAAGCATCTGTGATGCGATGATTATTCATGTGATCCTTATCTAAATGATGCTTGCCAGCACATCCACCTCACAGCAAGAATGGTATTTCGCAATATCAAAGGAAATAAGCTGTTACTGCATTCAATACAAAACAATGAAATGGATGCTTGCAAAATTATAAACTGATGGGAGTATTCTGATCCCCTGATCCAAATGCAAGTTCATTCTTTTTTTAAACATTAATTCCATAAATTGTTATGTCGGGCAAGTTTTATGCATTACGCCGCTTTGAAAAAGAGTGAAGTGCCGAACCAACTGAGAGAAAAGAAAGGTCATTTGTACCAATGTGTACATGAGCTACAGTGTAATTACGAACTGGCTTATTACCCTACAAATGTACATCAACTTAAATAAGCACTCAATTGATCAGTGTTTTAGTAGTAGCCATGATAAAAAAGTCATGGGCGTGCATACTCGAGCAGTGTTCGAACTAAGACCTCCTGATCTCCGGACGTGCATCATCTCGGAACTAGACCACTGAACTTCCGCCCGACAAGAAGTGTTGGTTCTAATCCTTATATCATGCAGCGGGTACTGTGTAATTATTCAAATTCATGAAATTCTTTCGTTGAGATGTTATTGCAACTAATTGACAAATTGCACTACATCAACATAATAAAAACTGAATTGATCAGTGTTTTATTAGTAGCCATGATAAAAAATCATGGGCACACATACTTGAGCAGGCCGGATTCGAACCCACAACCTCCTGATCTCCGGACAGGCGTCATTTTCACTAGACCACCGAATAAGGATTAGAACCAACACTTGCTGCTTTATAGCATTCTGTAATAAAAATTCTGTAATACTAATGCAGGAACTTCAGAAGATAAATTTTAGGTTAACCTTTTTCACTGCTGGATGTACATGTACACAATGCAGTGAAATCCTGGCTAGACTCCTCAATGTGGCATGCGATCAGTGGCCTTGATGCTAGTACATGTATTTCAGTCACAGTTTATTAGGCTACTCTCCTTTGTTTCATTCCAACATAGTGTGTATAACACTGGATTTGATTGTTTTCACCATGATATAGCTCAATTAAGTGTTAAAATTTGATTACGTTGGTGGAAACTTGTGTTTATAGTCGGTAACTCGCGTTACATATCGGTAACTCGCGTTACATGGTAACTCGCGTTACATGGTAACTCGCGTTACACTTTTCACTGACATGTTTTAATGTGATGACAGTGTTTATTCAAGTCAACATCCTGTGTACAGTATCAGGGTGTGATGAATTTAGAAAATTATGATTCCCAACAAATTACCTCCACTGCTTCCTTCAGAATGAAAAATATTTCTTGTTTCGGTAACTCGCGTTATATGGCTCCAACGGCGTAAATCCGTACTGAGGAGTGGGGGGGGGGGGGGGGATGGTCACCATCACCACGATCACAAGCCCATAACCGGACCGGCGCAGCCTTGGGGGGGGGGGGGGGGGGGAAGCTTTGTGCCCCCTCCCCCCCCCCCCACACACACACACACTTTACAGGGATCGGATGTCCCACTCTTTTGCAGAAATATAAAGTGGGAGGAGAATGGCAGCAAAAATATGAAGACTTTTTGTTTTTGTTGTTGCTTTTTTTTTTGCTTGTCAGATGACTTGCGGCGGAAAATCAGTTTGTTTTTGAAATATCTGTGAGAGGGAGCGGAGCGACCGAACGGGGGGAGGGTGTGTATGGGGGATGTATCCCTCTCCCACACGAGGAAGATTTTGCATTTTAAGACCTGAAATTGAGCGATCTGGTGCACACGTTTGGTGAAATTTTTGTGTTTTTTTTTTCTTTAAAAAACCCAATAGAAAATGAAATATTCACAATATATTATTGAATGACTAAATCGTGGTATTTCAGCTCTTGCTCCGCCTGTGCGACATCACTTCGAAGTCCTACTAAATAGTGGGGCCTATCACCGGCGTAGACAGGATTTGATCTTAGGGGGAGCGGTTATGAGATCGTGAGGGAGCGAAGCAAGCAAGGGGGGGGGGGAGGGTATGGTAAGGGGGTTTCCCCCTCCCATATCACGGTGAAATCTTTTTACATTGAAAATTTTGACATTTTACTGTCCAAAAACTGCCGTTTGTAGCTATATTCTTCGCTTTGGAAACTAAGGGGGGGGGGGGCACACCGGCGCAACTGCTGTCAGTCACTGGCAGCAACATCAGGAGAATGGCATAGCGATTAAATGCGAGCGAGCGGAGCGAGCGAGCTTGAAATTTTGACATAATACTTTTACAGTTTAAAAACTGCCGTTTGTATATATACTTCTACTCTTTGGGAATTAAGGGGTGCCGCACCGGGCGCCGCACCGGGCGCAACTGCTGTCAATCATTGGCAGCAACATCAGGAGAATGGTGTAGCAATTAAATGCGAGCGAGTTTGAAAATTTTGGCATTTTACAGTCCAAAAACTGCCGTTTGTGGCTGTATTTTTTTGCTTTTGAAATTAAGGGGGGCGCACCGGGTGCAACTGCTGGCAATTACTGGCAGCAACATCAGGAGAATGGCATAAAAATTGAATGCGAGCGAGTGAAGCAAGCGAGCTTGAAAATCTTGACATTTTACAGTCCAAAAACTGCCGTTTTTGGCTGTATTTTTTTCGCTTTGGAAATTAAGGGGGGGGGGGGGCGCACCGGGCGCAACTGCTGGCAGTTACTGGCAGCAACATCAGGGGAATGGCATCACGATTAAATGCGAGCGAGTGAAGCGAGTGAGCTTGAAAATGTTGACTTTTTACAGTCCCAAAACTGTCGTTTGTAGCTATATTCTTCGCTTTGGAAAATAAGGGGGGGGGGGGGCGCACCGGGCACAACTGCTGGCAATTACTGGCGGCATGCAACATCAGGAGAATGGCATAACGATTGAATGCGAGCAAGCGAAGCGAGCGAGTTTGAAAATCTTGACATTTTACAGTCCCCAAAGTGCCGTTTGTGGCTGTATTTTTTCGCTTTGAAAATTAAGGGGGGGGGGGGGGCACACCGGGCCAACTGCCGGCAATTACTGGCAGCAACATCAGGGGAATGGCATAACGATAAAATGCGAGCGAAGCGAGTGAGCTTGAAAATTTTGACTTTTTACAGTCCCAAAACTGTCGTTTGTAGCTATATTTTTCGCTTTGGAAATTAAGGGGGGGGGGGGCGCACCGGGCACAAGTGCTGGCAATTACTGGCAGTATGCAACATCAGGAGAATGGCATAACGATTGAATGCGAAAAAGCGAAGCGAGCGAGTTTGAAAATTTTGACATTTTACAGTCCCCAAAGTGCCGTTTGTGGCTGTATTTTTTCGCTTTGGAAATTAAGGGGGGGGGGAGGGGTACGCCGGGCCAAATGCCGGCAATTATTGGCAGCAACATCAGGAGAATGGCATAACGATTAAATGCGAGCGAGCGAAGCGGGTGAGCTTGAAAATTTTGATATTTTACAGTCCAAAAAACTGTCCTTTGTGGCTGCATTATTTCGCTTTGGAAATCAAGGGGTGCGCACCAGGTGAAAACTGCTGGCAGTTACTGGCAGCAACATCAGGATAATGGCATAATGATTAAATGCGAGTGAGCTTGAAAATTTTGACATTTTACAGTCCCCCAAACTGTCGTTTGTGGCTGTATTTTTTCGCTTTGGAAATTAAGGAGGCGCACGGGCGAAAACTACTGGCAATTACTAGCAGCAACATCAGGAGAATGGCATGATTAAATGCGAGCGAGCGAAGCGAGCGAGCTTCAAAATTTTGACATTTTACAGTCCAAAAACTGCCGTTTGTAGCTATATTTTTTCGCTTGGGAAATTAAGGGGGCGCATCGGGCGAAAACTGCTGGCAATTACTGGCTGCAACATCAGGAGAATGGTATAATGATTAAATGCGAGCGAGCAAAGCGAGCGAGCTTCAAAATGTTGACATTTTACAGTCCAAAAACTGTCGTTTGTAGCTATATATTTCGCTTTGGAAATTAAGGGGCGCACCGGGCGCAACTGCTGTCAGTCACTGGCAGCAACATCAGGAGAATGGTATAATGATTAAATGCGAGCGAGCGGAGCGAGCGAGCTTTAAAATGTTGACATTTTACACTCCCAAAACTGCCGTTTGTGGCTATATTTTTCGCTTTTGTTTGTCCCACTTTTATGGGGGAACCATTCCCCCCCCCCCCCCCCATCGACGTCTCGGCATATGAGGGTGCTTTTGTTAAGTGAAAGATCTGCTGCACACTCTTTGATAAATTAGGGAAATATACGTCAATCTCAAAAGTGTACAAAGTCTATCGAAAGGGATCCTGTATAGCGGAGCTTTTGCATGTTTACAATTGCAATACAACTATCTGGTACATGGTTCTGGCGATATTTGGACAATTTTCCATCAAGAAGGTTCGAGATTTGTCCTCATCTCGGGAATTGCTTGGGGGATAAATGATTTGTCTGCATAAACAATTCCGTAGGGGCGGGCAGATGCCCCTTTGCCCCCACCCTCCCCCCCCCCCCCCGAGATAGATTCGACGCCCCTGATCTTCCCTGGGTATGCCCATAGATGTATCCTGACTGAGTCACCAGTCACTGTCGTTTCTCAGGAATGATTCAGGAAATGGAGGGGGTTCAATTATGGCGATATATATATATTTTTTTATTGTTTGTTTGTTTGTTTGTTTTCGTACATATTTTGCAGATGGTCCCAAGTTACTCGCGTCATAGCATGTTTACATGTAGGCCTATACTATGTGACGTTGTCAACGTCTGAGCCATACCTTACATTGTACAGTATCGTCGGCCTCATGCCAAAAGGGCACTAATAGTGTACAAAGTCTATGGTGTTAAGGCCCTTTTGGCATAAGGCCGACTGTTATGTCGATGTTACTTTCTTCGCGAGCGAGCGAAGCGAGCGAGCGCTTGAGAAAATTATGTATACATTTACCTACAAGATAGAATACTGTTCAGCTCTGTTACCTGTCTGAAGGCCAGTGTACAAACGTCACGCAATATGCCAAAATTGACACAATCACATTTCTGCTTCCTCCATTTTTGTTTTCAAAATTCAGGGGGGGGGGGATGATTGTACAGGCCATCCCCCCTCCTCCATTTCAGGGGGGGGGGGGATATATCCCCCATCCCCCCCCCCCCCCGGGATTTACGCCCATGTATGGCTCAAGGGCTGAACTTTCAGGTGGTGATAAAAAAATTTTTGATGGTGGCATAGAAATTTTCTCATGGGAGACTGACTGAAGTAGAACCAATTTGCTTCTTTAAAATGAATTAACTGAAGTGCTAGCAGAATTTTTCTTTAAAAAAATGTATATCAAGTTAAGCATGCATTTTAGCAATTTGGATGACTGAAAAATTGTCTTGAACATTTGTAGCTGTTTCTCGGGAAATATTTGACCGATATGATATAATTCTTTGAGTTTCTTCAACTTCAATATATGGGTAATACATAATGAGTAATTCTTTTGCAACATAATAAACTTGAAATCTTAGTGCCATGTCCACATTCCCATGGAATTGCCCATGTACTTCCTTTCCGCTTTCTTTCTTCTCGATTTTCTCTTTCTCGTTTTTTCACTTTGCATCATTCTCACTGCAAGATCCCTGTCTTCACTCCCCTTTTTTTTTCTGCCTGTACTCTCCTTCTTGTTCTGCATCGTTTCCGGATCGATGTGAGCATCCGCACGCCGAACAGCGTGGCACTTCTATTTTAAAACTCCAAATATTATCCTGTAAGAATTGATCAGCAGTCAACAACGTATCAACGTGTATACTTCTATCGGGCAGCGGCTCTGCTGTGTAGACGCCGAGCCGTCGAGCAAGTGGGCACAAAATGGCGTCCGTAAATCACGTGACCACGAAAAACTCGTAACAGGGTTGGCCAAATTCTGTAATAAAAGGCTCTGTGCAAGCACAATAAATGGCGCCCCATATGAACAGTGCTAAGTAGCTAAGGGCGTATTAAAAACTCAGACGACGGGAGCTATAAACTGATCGCTTTTGAAAAACGATTTTGCGCTGCACGCTTTAAAACAGAGTTTGTTGTTGTTGTTGTTGTTGTTGTTGTTGTTTTCTTCTTCTTCTGAACGTCCCCGTCGCGAAAATATTAAAGCTGTGAACCCTATTATTTTCGGCATCGAACCCTGTTATTTTCTCCAGCGAATGCGTGTGTTGTATACAGGGCCTTGCAATGCATACGCAATAGTACGTCTCCTCTTAATTTGCAAACTGAATAAACGGTATTCGTGGAATGGCCCTGGAGTGGTTCAGAAGTTCAACGGGGTTCCCTCTCTGGTCCTCTTTTATTCATTCAATATATCAGTGACTTCCGAAACTCATCCTCTCTACTGTCTTTTCTCCTCTTCGTAGAGGGCCCTATGTTCTCACTCAGACCTTTGTGTAACTGTCTGGTATTGCTCGAATCCTGGAATAATGAACTGCAATAGGTTGAGTGGATTCAAGCGAATAGATTATCTCTCGATGTAAATAAACATAATCATATGATTTACCTACATATTTTTACCTACACAAAGTCTCTTCTCGAGGTCAGTATGTTAAAGTGAACGGAATGCAATTAAAACCAAAATAAATTCAACTGAAGTTTTAGATACTAAGCAATATTTGCATCGATAGCAATTTTTAATGGAAGATTAATGTTGATTATTTTTGTAAATATTGTGTAAAAAACTTCGAGTTATTCCCAAACTGATTATCGTCCAAAGAATTAATATTAGGCCTACATTCTTTATATCAACTCTATTATTTCCTCATTTGAATCACGAAACATTGGCCTAGGGGTATTGCTAAAAGACTAAAATTACTGAATCGCTATCTTTTGAGTCAGAAAAAGGTCTTGCGGGTTGTTAAATCATGTACATTTTCTTCTATCATACAAATGAATTGTTTGTTTGTAGCAAATTGCTAAAAAGTAATATGTATCTTTATCACAATGGAGTATTTACCTATACGTTAAATGTTGGCAATCTTCCTAATAAAAGGACTCGTTTTTTTTTTTTTTTAATTCATCAATGTTTGGTAAAAACAGTGATACCCATACTTAGCCTACAAACAGAGTGGATAATATCACTTTTCCCCTGTTTGCACACTGTTTTAGCCCTTAAGACAATTACTTCCACCAGCCCTTCTCTCTTGGATTATTAGATTTAACACTGAAGACGTCTTGAACCACAAAATGGTGTTGTTATTCTTCTAAATTTTTTCCCCATATCACATTAATTTTGTAATGACTGTACCATAACTTCATGGACTCTCAAAGGTGGTCACATTTTAAAGTTCAGATTATTTTTCAAATAACGAGAGAAGACATGGTATATGTGGGGGTAGTAGAGGTCTGTATTACAGAAAAGCT
This sequence comes from Diadema setosum, assembly GCF_964275005.1. Lineage (NCBI taxonomy): Eukaryota > Metazoa > Echinodermata > Echinoidea > Diadematoida > Diadematidae > Diadema > Diadema setosum. The sequence goes on along the minus strand of NC_092687.1, from coordinate 43,481,030 downwards.
ACAGATCACAGTGCATCTCTAGCCCAAGTGATGTTATTTTTCATTTTGATATCGAACTCAATTCAAGACAAAGTCATGTCGCAAATAGATGTCACTCTATCAATTAAGGAAGTTAAATCTATCAGGATTTGATAAAAATGATGGGCAATAGTAATAACTTAAAGATAAATATTACTTCCATTTTTGGTCTCCATACCGACACTTGCACTGGCCATTATTTGACTTAAAATCAACTTTCGTTTTAACACAGCTTTCTGTACGTTCAGGGTTTTGGATTCATATTAGATATCTCATGCCCTTTTATTGGTCTTGATTTGACAATACTGCATCACATAATACCAACTAAAAGTATGGGACGATCCTTTACAGAGAAGAAGAAAGAGAAGAATTTATATTTAAGCAAATTTAAAGCAAATTTAAGACGCTAGAAAAATATGAATTCATGGAAATTCAACACTTGGAATCAGGAAAAAAGTATCCAAAGTACATGGTGTCATTATAAGGATAAAAATGTACGTAGGTATTGTGATTAGAAATACCACTACCACCACGTTCCCATCAAATGATTTTTTTCCCCTCTCACAATAGTATGATTGAGTTCTAAAACTGGGAATAATACGTAGAATAACCTTTTGAATAATGAACTTTCAGAAAATTTTAAGAATTGAAACTTACAGCTTTCCAGTCAAATAATATATTACTACTCTTCTACCCGGATTTCAAATCTAGGACTGCCTTATAGTCGAATTATGGATGGCTTGTCCCTACATAACAGTAGTAGAACTTGAGTTAATATCCGTATCTAGAGTCTGGCAAAGCCATGGATCCCGAGTACTTAGCACCGAAAAACAAAATCAAAGATATAATCTAGAGGGTGAATCTAACACTAAACAGTCAGCTCTCGACTAATCTAGATCTACTAACTAAGCTTAATGATACAGACGTTATCTAGCCTGTAGATCTAGGCCTTATGGAATCTACTGCACTGTAGACTGCCCTTACACTGAACAGTAGGCCTACAGAGTCTAGGTCTAGACAAACGAGACTCAATCGTGGTTGTGATGAAGAGCAAGAAAGAAAAATCCGTCGATCCAGAGGAGGCTCAAATTGGAATTTTAAATACACAGCCTACACGACCGCTTAGCGGCGTCTGCGAAATTGCTGACATTTCACACAGTTAGGCCTATTCGAAGCTCATAATCGAAATCTTATCATTGACAATCAAACTAATTAATCTACAAATATATTGTAGGTCTACAGTCTTGAGTCTGCAAGCATGAACTAGTTGTGATTTACAGTATCAATAGTATAGATGTAGACTGATCTACGTGTGCGTAACTACACACATGGGACTAGGGCCTAAGCAAATCATGTTTCTTGGGACTGACATGTTCAATACGGACAAAGTAAATGAAACGTTCGGCACTGCTTGCTTATGACTACCAAAACAGACTTGAAATGGCACCAGCCGTGGAAATAACAATAAACTTATCAATCTAAAGGCCCGGTCACACCGCCTGAACTTTGTTGGAGCGTTACTTGAACGGTAGGGAGAGGGGGCCGAATTTCGACAACGCTCGTCACCGCGCACAAAATAGGGGAAAAAATTGAAAACACGGGCGTTGCCTCAGCGGCGCACCGCTGAAGCCGGCGTTGCTTTAGCGTTGGTTTAACGGTAGCGAGCGGTAGCGAGCGTTGGTTTAGCGGTGACGCGAGCGTTGATAGAGCGGCATTCTGCGCATGCGGGCGTTGGCTCGGCGGAGGTTTAAAGTTGGTTTAGCGGTGTACTGCTTTTGACTACGGAGCTGAACGGATCGCTTTGATAGAAGTTCTGATAGATTTTTGGTGAAAGTCAATAGTTGAAGGTCATCATGCCACGTGGACAAAAGAAGAGGAAGGCTGGAGAAGGAAAGGCAGCAGCCTCCAAGAAGATTCTGCTGCTGAACTACTGCATCAATCATAGCAAGTCTCTCAGCATCCATGGTAGTACAGTTTTATTGTAACTTTGAGCAAATTCGATATAAATGAGGTCTGCACTCAACGGCAGCTCGATTCCAAATGGGCTCCTGGTCTATTTCTCCCCGTATTTATAGCCAAACTCTGGTCCCGCTCCGACACCGCCATACCAACGCCAAACCAAAGTTCATCACCGCAAGGGATCGCTGCTTCAATGCTCGACACCGTTCCAGCAATCCCGTGTCCGCTCGTAAAACGCTTACAACCGTTCCACCAAAGTTTGTGCAACGTTTAATCACCGCCCGGGCAAGCTGGCGAAGCAGCGATGGTCCAGCGTTCAAGATTTCTGCGTTGGCCTAGCGGACTCAAGCGTCCACGAACTTGCGTCTAGCGGTACCAAACTTTGACTGGGCGTTGTTGGAGCGTAGGTGAACTTTGCCGGAGCGGAAAATTGCCCGCTCCTCACCGCTCGCAATATTTTGTGCAGCTCAAAACTTTCGGAGCGGTAGGAGGGACCATCAGCGGTGGCCGAGCGTTGCCTTAACGGATGCCAACTTCTGTTAAACGGTGGTGAACGGTTACGAGCGGTGATGATTTTTTTCACCGCTCCAGGAACGCTCCAGCAAAGTTCTGGCGGTGTGACCGGGCCGAAATTTGTGCACTGAAAATGAAATTTCACCATGAAACATTAAATGCAATGTTTCTTACCTTCTGCTTGTTTTGTTTTGTTTTGTTTTGTTTTTGTTTGTTTGTTTTTTGGTTGTCGTTGCCATGTTTCGATCGTTGACCGTCTCTGTCAATCACAGCCTCGTTCACTATCGGTCGAACTCAATCAAATATCGTTCCCATTTTAAGATCGATTTAGTCAAACGGGTCACAAGAATCTTTTTCAGGATGGTATCAATCCCGGAATTGAGATCGGTCTTGGGTTTGATCGATTTCCCATGTTAGTGAATGAGACCCCAGGGTCTCATTTCATAAATACTAGTAGTTGATATGATCACAGAGAAACCGCTCCGGCTGGAATGGCAATTGTCATGGCAACGAAAAGAATCTAACTTCCTGATTGGCTGTTGCTACGTTAGATTGTCATTCCCGCAAGAGTTGCTATCCTGTAAACATCTTTTATGAAATAGGGCCCTAATTTGCGTGTTAAATAGGACTTCCCACGCGCATTACAATGTGTACATCATAGACCGAAGATTGGGTGATTTCAAGTTCGGCACTAGTATACAAATAATGACTGCTATGAGGGGCACAGTTAAAATTATGGGCCCAAGGTGATGTGAAAACCATAACTATGCCCTCAGCTTCGCTGAGGCATAGTTATGGGTTTAACATCACCGAGGGCCTACATGATTTTAACTGTGCCCCGGCTATATCAAGCTGTCATTATTTTGTTTGATATACCCAAAATATAGATTCCGAAATATATAGATACAGAAAATATAGATTCTAGTCTCTTTTACAGCACTCGTAATCAACGCTGATCGACAGCGCGGCGTACATTTATGAGTGGTCTATGTGTACGGGGTTGCGACTGTCTCCAAACCTATTTACAGGGCACAGTTGATTCTATGCACCGGGGACAGTAAATCATGACGTCATTTTGAAAAAAAAAATGGGGCACAGCTACTTCTATGACTCCACTTTTAACCAATCAAATGAGAGGAATCTATATATGAGGTATTTAATGCTAATCAAAGTGTTACTAGTGCTAGTGCTAGTTGAGTGCTAGCTCCCAATGATTGCCTTAAATCGAGCTCCAACACAGACGGTCAGATTAACAAAGCGATACCGGTCAAAATCATCGATAATCAGCAAGAGGTGCTGGAATCATAGCACCGCGAGGTTTGCGGGAATTGCGCAACGAAAAAAAAGTGATGGCGCGTGATTCCAGTCAAATATATAATATTGGATGGCCTTGAGGTTATTAAATACAAGGAAATATTGGACGAGCTTTGCACAAATATTGAACGAGTCGAAGACGAGTCCAATATTTTGCTTAGCTAGTCCAATATTTCCTTGTATTGACCGAGAATAGGACATCCAGTATTATTATTATAACTACAAAGTATTTTAGCAAAGAATATTTTCACATACCCTTTCTGTCTATGAGTGCTGTATGGTCTCCTACTCCGCCCCCCCCCCCCCCCACGGAAAAAAAGCAGTAACTGACATTTTTATGAACGTTTACCTTTTTGCAAAAATGAATAGTTTACCCAATGCTCGTCAATTTAATAGGTCAGTTTTGCAGAAAAAAAAAATGAAAGTGACCAAAAATTCAATTTTTCACTTTTGCAAAATGCAGTTACTGCATCCAGTTGATTCAACTTTGCAAGTTTCCCCACGGAAGAAAGCAGTAACTAACAAAACCCACGGAAGAATGCAGTAACTAACAAATTTAGTCTAATCATTCAGACTCTGTATAGTCCTTCCTTTATATTTTTTTCCCTAATACCGTTTATTTTTTTCTACAATTTTTTTAAAAACAATATAAACAGCAGTTTCTTCCATAATTTAGGGGAGTATATATAAAAATGATTATTTCATCAGTACCTTGACTCTGCCCGCAGGGAATCATATGACAAGTTTTAGAAAAAAATTCTTTCTGGAGACTAGCAAACCTAGCAGACTCAGCGCGCTCAGAGTGCAGAATACGCGTGCAGCTAGCTGCATGCGCATGCGCATAAATTCTGCAGCATACAGTATCATACTAGACTACTAGCTAACACTGCATCACATTACAGTCGTCATCACTTGCCCAGTACATGTCTGCAGGTCTGGTACAGTCTGAGCTAGTGATCATGCCAGTGCTAACCATGCAGTCACACATTTTCTGCGGTCCAGACATGCCTGCAAATCTATCATGAATTGTAGAGGAAAAGAACCAGAAAATCTAGGTGAGCTGAAAATATATTGAAGAGGGATGAGCACTAGTATTAATACACTAACGTTAGTCTAGCGTTAGATGTAGGCCCTAAAGTTAGGTCTACCGCGTACCAGATCTAAGGTTACAGAGTAGTGTTAACTGTATTTAGACAAAATGTCATTATTTTCTAGGCCTAATCTAACGTTAGATCTAGGTCTAGCACTAACATTGGGCATAGATCTGTAGTCTAGCTTAAGTGTAACGTCAGAGTTCGACTAGGATCTAGGACCTAAGACGAAGAGACTTGATACTTTATTGTCTAACGTTAGTCCAGACCAGGGTCATGTGTTACTGTTAGGGGCCAGGCCGGGCACTTCAAAGTTCAACTTTAATTACCTTATTGTTACACAGAATGCCATTCAATCGACAAGACCTAGTCTAGGTCTAACGTTAGGTCCTAGATCTTATAGATCTAGACTAACCAGAAAGTAGAAGAACTTTGTAAGCTGGTGGTGGTAACAATTCTCCTCCTATGGTCATGTGACATGTGCAGTTACTGCTTTTTTTCCATGGGGAAAACAGGAGACTCCTGGCCGTCTGCAGTTACTGCTTTTTTCCGTGGGGAAACTACCCAGAATCAAGGGTGAGTAACCGCAGTAACTGCATTTTCCTAAATAACATTTAAAAAAATAACGGAAACACATTTTTTTTAGACAACTAGGTATGGTGCATAATCATACCACAAAATTATTTTTGAGTGTTTCTGTGTTTTTACAGAATCTGCAAAAAACACAAAATCGCATTTATCTCAGCTCAGCAGCTATGCATACTGCTTTCTTCCGGGGGGGGGGGGGGGTACTGTACATGGTCCTGACATGGGGTAAGGTGCACTCTTCAGTGCAAGATAATCCACTTCATTCCCAGATAAAACAGTGATCTTATGTATTCTAATGTACAATTTTAACTAATTAACATATGAAATGTGTTTGTATAAACACAGAATTTTAGAAAAAAACGATAATTTAGCTAATTCGTGATTGACCAATCACAGACGTTTTTATTTCATATTTAGGGTCATCTCGTATAAATCAACCAATCACCGTACAGTTTATAAAAACTTTGGGGAATCCCCCTCTTGCCGTCCAATATTTTAGATATTGGTCGCCACGGCAAAAGATATTGGTCGACTTCAACACACTTTCTAAGTGGGTCGGAGATTATGAGGTGCGTCGTCAAAATAACACTAGGCTCTTAATCAATGATGTATCCAAAACTCTTTAGTTTTAGACACTTAATGAGGAAGACAGATTAAAATGCCACACATTTTCATCCATTCCCAAAAATGCAACTATCCTACTGTTGGTCCCAGGCTAAGATTAATGTAGCCATTTCTCGAATATCCGTTTACGTTTACGTGTTCGAGCACAACATTAGCGTGTAAAACGTACATCTATTATCATGATTATAGAAGTGAATACGGGTCTCGTATGGCAACGCTAACACCAGCAACGAACTTGAAATTACAAAAATGATAATACCTAAGGGGATAGTGTTGGTCAATGGGGAAAATTGCTGACACAAACGGCGTATAGCTCGGTCCAGCAGACGACATTCAACAACGATCCCAGCACCAGCAATCGTTACGTCATAATTTCGTCATAATGTTGAGGTAAACTCCCAATACCGACGTGATTTCAAGTTCAGTTTTATAGCCGGTGTTACTAGTGCTGAGAAAGTGCTGAGAAAGCACTAGCGCTAGCACTAGCACAGAACTTGAAATCACCCAGTAAAGAAGAACACACAGAGCGCACTGCGTAAGCTTTTACTATACTGGCAATACTGTATCTTGATTGGGCCACGACCGGCCATGGATATTATCGACCCAGTTGCACGACTGGAAACTGGCAAGGCTGGTGACGTCACATCTCCTGCCGACGTTGACCAGTCGTATATATGACCGATCTGATCCTATAGGGCTCACACCTGTAAATCCAAAATGGAATGTCCTAGAACCCTTCACAAATTCGTACCAAAGATGCAAAAAAGAAAAGAAGAAGAAATAAAAGAATAAAAAATTATTAATGCAGTTTGGCATAAAACTGAATAGCTGCAGATATTGAGAATGGATTCCTCTAAAAACTGCATTTTGGTTTGAATATGAAAACTTTTCTCATGGAATTTGAAGGGACTATATTTCATTGGGTGCATGTACGGAAAATTGGTGATTTTTTGAGTGAAAAGAACAGTCTGGCTTTGCGGACCCTTGGACAGAGTTTGAACCGAAGAACCTGCCTTGGAAATTCGATGGATTACAGGGTATAGCTCACTTATCCAGGTTAGTGACGATGAAACACTTCATTTCTCCCAGCCATTTTACAGAATTTTTTAGGTGATCCGAGTATCCTCTCGGATCACCTTCTGTATCTGCACGGATTCTTTCTTCTTCTTCTTCTTCTTTCTCCTCAAAAGTTATGGACAGGTTAGCTCAAAAAGTGCTCTTCTTATCATTGTCAAAATTATACCATACATGTATCATCTCCCAAAGACGGCAATCGAACTAAAATCAAAGTGATCAGTCGACCGTGACGTCACTATGACGCCATTATATGAAAACACATTCTCATTCGTGAGTGTGCCCTTCGTTTTTTCATACGGAGTCGGCATCACGTCCAAAAACTTGGTTGAAATTAAAGCTTATCTTCGATGTATTGAAATATTTCTTCCTTTCTGCAACTTTCTTTGCAATAACTCAAGAAAAACATACCCTATCACCACCATATTTTGCACATGTTTAGTTCATGTCACGTACATTATTTCACAAAATAACAACTACTTGATCAGACACCATCTTGGGTATGTAAGTTAGGGTCAAATGTCATAAATATTTTATCCTGTATCTTGGTGAATACATGTCCTATCTTTCCCATAGTTTGCACACGTAAAGACCATGTTACAAGGATCATTTCACAAAATAACCATTTTTGGCTCAGAGGCCATCTTGTCTGTGCAAAGTGGGGTCAAAGGTCATATTTACTTCTTCCTGTATCTTCGTTATGACGTGTTATCTCTATGGGAGGGAATTTATCTAGATGTGAAAATTGACCGGATTGTCTTTATCGACGACTAGCTCACTTATCCTTCGGTGAATTTCTTCCAGATTTTAGTATGTTGTAGCCAATTTAATACTCTTTAAGTTTTGCTCAATCAAAGTTTTAATCGGATGATGTCTTCACCTCGTGAAAATGGATATAATGTAACCTTGTCAAATTTAACCAGTTTACGTGTTATCTCTATGGGAGGGAATTTTTCTGGAAATGAAAATTGACATGACGGTCTTTATGGAGCACTAGCTCACTTACTCTTCTGTGAATTTCTCCCAGATTTTAACATGTTGTAGCTGAGACTTTGGGCTATCGTCAGTATTTTCTTCCTTTTTTCATACGACGCCGAGATCACGTCAAAAAACTTGGTTGAAATCAAACTTATCTTCGATGTATTGAGATATTTCTTTCTCTCTGCAACCTTCTTTGCAATAACTCAAGAAAAACAGCCCCTATCATCCCCATATTTTGCACATGTTTAGTTCATGTCACGTACATTATTTCATAAAATAACAACTACTTGATCAGACACCATCTTGGGTATGTAAATTAGGGTCAAAGGTCATAAATGTTTCAACCTGTATCTTGGTGAATACATGTCCTATCTTTCCCATATTTTGCACACGCAAAGACCATGTTACAAGAATAATTTCACAAAATAACCACTTTTTGCTCAAATGCCATCTTGGCTGTGCAAAGTTGGGTCAATGGTCAAATATACTTCATTCTGTATCTTCGTTATAGTGTATACCGAATTTGGTACCAAAGATGGCAGACCTGACTCTCTTTTCTAAATGAGAATCCAAATATCACACGGCCAATATTTCTAAACACAGATGAAACCTATATGGTCATGCCTATTGCGATCAGGACTCGAATCATTGATTAAAAAAAAATCGGATCACCTAATTTGTCAGTCTTGACAAATTCCAAGTCTAGTTGAATTTTGAATTTGAACATACGTCTCTATGGGAAACAATTGTTTACCCGTGTGAGCCCTATAATATTCTGGCTAAAAGCATCAACACCGAAATCGTGATTCGCGATCATTTGTGCGCGTGCGTACTGACGGTATATGTGACGCAATCAAAAAGCAATCATAACATTGCCACAAGTTTTACAAGGTGACGCGACAACTCTTCCTGAGACAATTGCCCCGGTCTTGTTATGCTAAGGACTTGGTTTCGGTTTAGTGTTGTGCCAGGGTTTTAGATTATTATTTTGATGTCAGGATTACGGTTAGGGTTATGGTTTTGGGGAGAATTTATGTTTGGCTTCGCATGGAATGATATCATGGAAGCAATACATTGTGGCAGGAGTAGGATATTGTGTCATGGACCAGTTTTATATATGACTCGTTGAGCTCTCCTTCAGTGTCAGCCTTTCAAAATCATTGTCTGGACGGAAGCCTGTTAAACATGCCAAAACCAAAAACGACCGTCCAAGCCTTTTGTTTCATTTTTATTTGTTTCATAATGTTCCTGCAACCATTAAGTTAGAATGTAGGCCTACCTGGAAATGTTCACAACACTCACTTGCGTGGTATCACTATTAGTAAATTATTTTTGTTTTCTGTCGCTACAGTGTTCGTCATGTCATGAGCTGCATAATTATGATTTGTATTCTTTTCTACCTCCCCCTGTCTTCTATTCCCCTCTGCCTCTCACTCTCTCCCTCTCTCTCTTTCTCAGTGCCATGCAGTGCAAGGGACTTGGGATAAAGCAAGACGACGGTCCTCTCATATTAAAGGATTCTGATTCTGAAGAGCGCCCCCTTCTTCAGTAATTCGAGATGTTTAGATACATTTAGATGCGTTTTAGATGCATTTGGGGATAGCTCACGAGACAAACTTGCCCCGGTTTCAGCTGCACATGCACTCAGATCATATACCTCTGTCTTTATCCCGAGGTATCTTTTTGTTGAATATTTCTTCGCTTTCCGTCATGTGACCAGTACATTGAAACATTGCAGTAGTGAACCATGTCTCTTGTGAACGCAAATCAGTAAAACTAAGTAACGTTCAACTCTTTTAAGCTGAATTATATAACAACGGAAGAGCAGACATATAAGTCCATGAATCGTATGGGAACTGCGACTCGCGTGAGACAACCGGAAGATAACAAGGGCACCCAGGAATCCCACAGTGCATCTGTGACAGAGCGCTTCGGCGTGCGCAGAAATTTTCTGCGCATTGGCGATACCGAGAATAACCTTTATCAGAAATTCGTAATGAGATGCCTCGGAAAATTCCATTGTGAGGTTGAAACTATAATGAAATCGTCGAAAATTTGCTAAGCCGTAAATCAATGGTACCCCCGATTGATACTCTTATGTTAATCTGTGATAAAGTTCTCGTATTGTTATGTCGAACTATCTGTTAGACGAAGAATAATTCTCTGGTCCCGTTGGATGGAGATTGTTGTATACACCATTTCAGAGAGTGCCGGCATTATCAAAATAACAAAACATTAAGACTAGAGGCTATGTTTCATCCTTTACACCTCCAGTCTTACGTTCAGACCAAATTACATTAAAGTATACATTGTACTTGCTGTAGTTGGTTGAAAGAAAAACGCCATGTCATGGTTATGTTTGCTTTAATGAGTAGCGTGGCACTAGACGAACGGAAACGTTAAAGTTTCATTAAAAAAATCCCCCCCCCAAAAAAAAAAAAAAAAAAAGAGGAAAGGTGAAGAAGTCGGAAGTTTCGGAACATGAATTAGACAATGAAAATAGTCGCAACTTCCTATTCGGTTTAGAAAGTCCACCATTATTTTCATCTTGAGATGATCTGTTAGAAAATCTACAATTTTGCGTTTGTCTGAGTTTCATCTATGGACAGGCGTCAACGTGGACGTCGTATGGAAATGAAACTCAACGCTTACCAAATCTACCGACGGATGTCGAATCTTCCGGAACATTTTATTAGCTCAAATAAGTTGTTGTCATTGTTTTACCTTCTTTATTGGACATGGTGCTTAAACGTCATTGCTTTACCCTCTTTATTGGACATGCTACTTAAACGTCATTGCTTTACGCTCTTTATTGAACATGATATGCTTAAACGTCATTGCTTTACGCTCTTTAATGGATAAAGTGCTTGGCCGTCATTGTTTTACCCGCTTTGGTGCTTAAACGTCATTGTTTAATCATGGCCTTGCTAGACAGTTAACATCCCACCAGAACCTTTATGGTGTTGGTACGACGTTTTATTGAAATTGCCCTAAAGCCCTCTGTCTCTTATCTTGATGACACTATACGTGTACTTTGCCTTGTGACATGAAAATTTAGTATTAAGATTCCTCTTTGTTGGTCTTTTCCATTGTAAATACTTTATTGGTAATTGTGAAACACAATTCCTCATACTTTAAGGTTTCCTGCTTATCGTCATATTGGTATTTATTCAAAGGCAATTGAGTGCGAAAAGGCATCTTGGCCATCAGAAGTTAGTACAATTTTGAACATTGTTTGCAATGGACTTTTATATGTTTACAGTACCCAACACTGATAGGTTTGTATGAAATTCCAAGGTAGGTGATATTTAAAGTAACTTGTTGAACGGAACTATTATGCAATCATGCACGTTCATCATTTGTTGATGTTTACCATAGGTTGCAGTGCTTCAAAGACTGTTCGAGTTATCACAATTGATGCTTGTGTGTAGATTGGTTGTATCACAAAACTTCCTACCATATTAAAAAAAAAAAAATCTATTGAGTCCTAGATTTGAAAGAGACTCATGGCAATACCTTCACTGTTTACTAATATAGGTTTGGTACAATATATCATTTGAATTTTGTTTAATATGTATTGACAAACTGGCATGTATTGACCTCCGGTCTTTAAAGAAATTCATAATATATGTACAGGTGTAATTTCATATTTGACCGCTGACTAATAAGATGGTGCTTTGTGGTATTTTGTTAGAACTCGGTGAAGAACTCCAATGTAATAATGGTACAATACCAAATGCTTTAACATTTTCTTATTATGACTTGCATACCTGAATGAATAAGAGATTACAATTGATATTCCTTTTTTGTCCACAGCACGTTTATCAGTTGTCTGCGTTTTTGTGTGTTTTGTGCAGAGAGAGAGAGAGAGAGAGATGAAGAGAGCGAGTGTGTAGGCGTGTGTGTGATAGAGAGAGAGAGAGAGAGAGAGAGAGAAGGGGAGGAAAGAGAGAGAGAGAGAGAGAGAGAGAGGGGGGGGGGGGAGAGGAAGTTCCCAGAAGTTGGAAACAGAGTGTCTCGCCTCTTGTTAGAGGGGACGGTATGCTTACACACAACAATGCTCAGTCCAGACAGGGACGGTGGGTTGGCCCAGTCGGTAGCGCGTCTGCCTCACGATCCGAAGGACCCGGGTTCGAACCTGAGTCTGGTCTGAGCAATGTTGTGGGCAAGCATACCGTCCCCTCTAGCATGAGGCAAAACACTCCCTCCCTCGGATAGAACATAAAATGGAGGTCCCGTGTATGAGAGAGTAACAACTCGTGCACGTAAAAATCCCGCTTCATTCATTCATCGCAAAAAGCGGGGTGTTTAACCCGGTGAAGTGGTCCCACCTCACATCTAACTGGACCCAATTGTGGACTATCCAGCCATCTTCTCTGATGGAAATGAACAAACAAACAAACAAACAAACAAACAGACTCGGGCTCAAACCCGGGTCGTGTGGGTAGGAGGTAGTCGCGCAACAGACTGAGCCAACTCACCGCCCAGTAAGCACTGCTGCTGAAGAGTTGGGGTTTAGACTGGCTATGATTGTATCTATAAATGGATGATGTTAGTTTTCTGTGAACGGATCAAAATAATTCCAGAGCTGAGATGATGATCGGCGTTCGAAGCTGCCTTCTTACTGAAAATCAGAAAATTGTTTTAAAGTCTAACATATTGATATCTCGTATATTTCGGTTGTTTATTCATAATAAAAGAAAATCCTGCCCAAAAATATGCAAAAAAAAAAACAAACAAACAGAAAAACAGGTTTGAGCCAATGCTCAACGTTACGAAAGTGTTTCAAACTGTACCCTCCTGGAAAGCCGATTTTATCACTTTTCTGATAAGTTCAGACAAAAAAAAAACAAAAAAAAAACCACTGATACGGTATATTAACCTTCGTGTAAGTCCTTTATTAAAAAAAAATAAAAATCAGACTAGCGTTTAATTCAATTTCATGAATATTTGCTCAATTTCTATACAGACCATTAAATTTATTTTTGTGTCGCTCATATTTCATGTGTATAGGGATATCTAATAGTAATCGCATACCATCAGGTGATACAGTCCGACCTCTTCTATCTGGACACGCTGGGACTGGCGCTCGTCTGGATAAGGGATTTGGTCGGATATGAAGGACTCAATGTTTAATAAACGCAGCTGCCTACACCCAATCGTACCTACATAATCATGTACACTGTACATGCAGACATTAAAGTGACGTCTCACCCCCTGCCAAGTGTAACCTATTTCAGGTATAGCGTAGACTAAAACTCTTTCTTTGCAGCTATCAGTGCAAAATTTGGGGGGGGGGGGTAGTGAATGTCTGAATGCATGTTATTTAGATGGAATGTAACTGTATTTTGATTATGTTGGGAATAATATTTACCTCATGCCAGTTTTTGTAAGAATGTTGTTTGAGTTGAAATCCCCTTTTCCCCATAGTTATTAGATTTTTTAAAAAATCACGCCAAGGAAGGGCGCCCTTTTCTACGGGATCAGACGGTAGGCATGTGATAATGCTGATCTAAATTTCCACCAAAATTCTGACCGAGACTAGATTCTGGCGGTAAGCAAATTAGTTTTCTGTCTCTTGATGATCTGTAGCAGAGCCTGAGTAGTGATGGGACCTAAAAGACAGCTAGACACTCCTGAAAAGTATGACTCCAATCTGACGGCCCCCAGGAAAGTCATCGTGCAAGATCTTGACACGAAGCAGGCCAGCGCGTCGGGGGAGGATTCGGCGGCGGAGGGTGCAGGGGAGACGCAGGTGGGTTCGGCTAAACGTTCGCTTCCGTTGAACAGTGTCGATGGTGTTATGGAATCTGATCCACCGCCGCGTTGGTTCAGCAGCTTTGTTGATCGATTTGAGTCTCGCTTCTCTCGTTTGGAGCAACGCATGGAGTCTCTTCTTCAGGAGAAATTAGATGAAGTAATGACTTTGAAAGTCTCTCTGAATGAAGAGAAAATCACAGCATGTGCTATCCAGCTTGACGACGTGATTGCAGAAGTGAAAAAGCTTAAATCAGAGAGAGAAGACATGATTGCCAAGATAGATGACTTAGAGAACAGATCCCGACGCAATAACCTTGTCTTTCATGGTGTGCCGGAAAGCCCTAGAGAAAATTGCAACGAGGTACTACAGGATTTCCTTCATGGTTTTGTGGGCTTATCTCCAGATGAGTCTACATTCGAGAGATGCCATCGCACACCAACCTCACCGAAGAACCCGTCTCCAGATCAGAAAACAGGTCCAAGGGTCATACATGTAGCCTTCACATCATACACCGTGAAGGAGAAAGTACGTAAGGCTTGCATCGTCAAACTGAAGGAGAGCAACTTCAAGGGGAAGAAGATCTTTGTGTCCGAAGATTTTTCCAAGCGTGTTCTACAAAAGCGAAGAAACAAGTTGGATCTCATCAAGCGCTTGAGAGATGAGGGGAAGAGACCCTTCTCCCTCTTTCCAGACAGAGTGGCCTTCAGGGATCGAGATGGAAAGCTGCACTTTGTTGGTTAACTCAGCACGTTAATTTATCGTCTTTTTTTTCTATAATACTTTCAAAGAGGTGTAAACGGATGTTGACTTTCACTTTATTACTTGTTAGCCATTGGTATAGTATCAGTCCCTGAGGCTGTATATTTCAACTTTATTTTAGCTTCAACCAACGTTACTACAATACAAGTATACATTGATTTATTACTGATATATCAACAACATGTGAGTCTCTACTCTCTGGACAGTCTTTTGGGGCCTCCATGTTTTGTCGTGATCTCTGTGGGTTTTTTAGCACATGCATTCAGGACCGAGTTTTGATTTTAGGTCCTGTTTTTCATCTTGTGCTTTCCCTCCTATGTTACCTACATCTGTCTCAATATGTCCATTTTTTCTCTTTTTTTTAATTCATTATTACACTGTTTTTGATATGCTATGTTTGTTTAATGGCAGCTTCTGTATTTTGTGTGCTGATATTGTTTGCTCTATGAAGTTACAGGATACATTCAGTTTGGGATTTAAATGTACAGGTACTTGTGTGTTTGTAAACTTAACTAGAGTAATTTTCAGATATTGTGACTATGTAGTTTATTTGTTTGCAAAATGTTATTGAGGCTGCGTTCTTTTAATTGCCGTGGATTGCAAGACCATGTAAAACGAAGGAAGGTTTTTAATTTTATGAAAAGTATTGATAGCGATATTATATTTTTACAGGAAACACACTCAGAAAAAAATGATGAAAATTATTGGAAATGTCTTTGGGGGAATCTGCTTGGTTCTCAAGTTTTTCTTCTAACAGCAGGGGGGTTGCCATATTGATAAGAAATTCTGTATCTGTCAAGGTCAACTCTATATTTAGGGACCCTAATGGTAGATTTTTGATAATTGATGCATTATTGAATAGTTTATCTGTAATTTTGGTGAATGTATATGCTCCGAATAATGACGACCCTAATTTTTTATTAGAAGTGTTTGGTGAAGTTGAAAATACAAATGGATCATCGTTAATTGTGGGAGGGGACTTTAATACAGTCATCGGCCCCTTGGATTACCAGGGTGGTAGGACACGCCATTCTAATATAAAATCCAGTGAAATGTTGTCGGTCATAATGGAGGATTTTGGATTATGTGACATATGGAGAAATTTTCATCCCACATTGAAACAATACACAAGGCATCAGAAAACCCCAAGGGTTTTGTCTCGATTAGATTTTATTCTCGTTTCAAATAATTTTTTACATAATTGTGTTAAATCTAAAACTATCCCGGGAATCCAATCAGATCATTCTGTTGTTTCTTTGGAGTTCACTGATAATCAACCAATGAAAGGACGGGGATTTTGGAAGCTGAACTGTTATTATTTAAATCATGATGCTGACTTTGTTAATTTGATTAAGGATAAGATAAACGATTTTAAAGATATTCACAAAGGTTCATAGTGTCATCCTAATAGTTTGTGGGACTCCTTAAAGTGTGTGATTACGGGTGTGTGTATAGAATAATTATACAACTAGAAAAAAGAGAGAAAGAAATAAAGAAAAAGATAAGCTGCTTTGCTGAAATTAGTAGAATAAGGATGAAGTTATCAAATGTTGCAAATACCTCAGATCATGATTTTTTATTACTGGAGGAAATGGAAGCCAAATTAAATAAGATATATGATTTTGAAACAAAAGGTCATATAGTTCGTTCTAGAGTCCGTTGGTTAGAAGAGGGAGAAAAAAGTTCTAAATATTTTTGTAACTTAGAAAATAGGCAATGGCAGAATAAGAGTATAAACAGATTGAATGATAGTAAAGGAAATTTGATTGTGGACCAAACTGTTATTTTAAAAGAAATAAGTGATTTTTATAGTAAACTGTATTCCTGTAAAGATGATGGCTCAATACCTGATATTGGCCGTAGAAGTGAAGTATTTTTGAACAACATTGATATCCCAAAATTAACAGAAGATGAAAAAGCTTCTCTTGAGAAACCCCTCACAAAACAAGAACTATATGTTAAGTCTATGAAATTTAATAAGACACCAGGTTATGATGGCCTTCCTGTTGAATTGTATATATTTTTTTTTGGCCTGATATTTGTCATATGTTGCTGAACTCATATAATTATTCCATGCAGAGTGGATTATTGTCGTTATCTCAAAGAAATGGTGTTATAACTTTACTCCCAAAGAAGGATTTGACGGTTGATTATAGAATTTTAGCGAAGTGTTTAGTTACTCGTTTGAAAAAATACATAAATAATTTAATTCATTCAGATCAATCTGGTTTTTTTAAAAGGACGATTTATTGGTAATAATATACACCTTATTTTAGATATTATTGAATATGCTGATTTTAATGATATTCCTGGTGTTATCTTATTATTGGACATAGAAAAGGCCTTTGATAGTGTTAAGCATGATTTTTTGTTCCAAGTTTTGAAACACTGCAACTTTGGAGATTCTTTTATTAATTGGATAAAGGTAATATATTCAGGACGACAAAGTTATGTTATGAACAATGGGTTTTTAACTGATTGTATTACTATGCCTCCCCTATTTTTTAAAGGACTCAATAAGTTATTTTATAAATTCATTTGGAATGGAGGTCGAGATAGGGTGCAGAGAAAAATGATGTGTAACGATTATCTTCACTGTGGCTTGCGAATGACTGATGTTCAGATGTTCGCACTTGCTCAAAAAATGTCCTGGGTGAAATGTTTGCTTGATAAAGACTATAATTGTTTGTGGAAGACTATTGAAGTATCCTTTTTAGAAAAATTTAATGCACACAGAGATGTGTTATGGAAATCTTATGCTCCTGAATGTATATTGAGATCTTTGAATAACATACAGTTAGCAGAATCTTTACGTACATGGTACAGTTTCAGAGAGAAGGCTTCTTTTATTTATTTTGGACATAAATTTTCAGACCTTGTTTTATGTCAGTCACTGTGGTTTAGCAGACTAATTCGTTCAAAATCTAAGCAGTTTTTATATTATGATACTTGGTATGCTAAAAATGTTCGTACAATTGCAGACTTAGTTAATCCACCTTTACCTGGTTATAGATTAATTGAAGAATTTGTGTTAGACTTTGAAGTTCCCAAATCTGATAGAAGAAAATACAACTTTTTAATTAAACATATTCCTCATGAGTGGCTTGATAACCCAAGTAACACAAATGTTGATGTTATTGATACCCTCTCCGAGCATTTAGTTAAAACGAAAAAGGTACCCTGTTATGCTTATAATATATTGCTGGATGAGTGTGTTCCAGACTCACGATATGTATTTTGGGGCAGTAAAGTAGCTCTTCCGCATGATATTAACTGGGAAACTGTGCATATTAATAACTTTAGATGTACTATAGATACTCGTTTACGCTCCTTTTATTTTGAATTATTTCATAATACCATAGCCTTGAATTCCTTTTTATACAAGATTAAACGGAAGAACTCCCCAAATTGTAGTTTTTGCAATAAAGTTGAAGAAACAATAATACATCTTTTTTGTGATTGTGAGAAGGTAAGCCCCATTTGGAATGATTTGTTACGCTTAATACATAACAAGTATGATTCAAATTTTAATTTAACAGATTTTAATAAATTTTTTGGGGTTGTCAAGGATAAATTTTTGACATTTCTTTTTCTGGCAGTTAAATATTTTATTTATGTGTGCAAATTTAAAGGTGTTAATCCTAATTATGTGGCAGTAAAGTCTTTTATTAGAACTCTGAAGGAAACAGAATATTATTTGGCAAAAAAGAGAGGCAAATTACCAACTCATTTCAAAAAATGGAAGTTTGATTTGTAACGTGCATATGCATATTGTACCTTTTAAATCATGATTCCACTCTTGTTATATGTATATTTACCTTGTTATATTTATCTTATATATTTATCCTGTTAACTTTCAAATACTCTTGTTATATTGCTGTCTGCACCTTTGCCGACCGGTACCTTTACTTTGCTGCCTTTTTTCTCTTTTTCTCTCTTTCTTTTTTTCGCAAACTTATTTTTCTTGTTTGTGTTATTTGTATACCATAATTGGAAATGATTTATGTTTGTATGCCAATAGTTGAAATCAATAAAACATATAAAGAAAAAAAAAATCACGCCAAGATGGCATGCGGATAATAGAGAGATCCGGATAAGGTGAGGCCAGATAGGCGAGGTCGGACTGTTCCTAATCTTCCTTTGAGAATGGCTGTTCACCAGGCAATGCCATCCTGTCTGTGAGGCATGATATCCAATTGGGACATAGAAATATTTTTGAGTGGCGGAATCAAACGTGGGTTCGATTGTAAGACTGTATATTTGTCCCCGCCGAACGAGTTCGAGCAGGGGACTATGAAACGGGCTCCGTACGTGTGTGTGTCCGTCTGTCCGTCTGTCCGTCCGTCTGTGCGTCCGTGTGTGATCAAAATGTTCAAAATGCTACTCCTTCGCCATTTCTAACCCGATTTTGATTCTGTTTGCTTTATATGATAGCACTACATGGGAGCTTTGAAACTTCTATACAGAATTTCAGTTGTGACCTTTGACCTTGACCTTTGACCTATATTGTACATTTTGCTTCAAAATGCTACTCCTTCGCCATTTCTAACCCGATTTTGATTCCCTTTGCTTTATATGATGGCACTAGGTGAGGGCTTCAAAACTTCTACACAGAATTTTGACCTTTGACTTCTTTGACCTTTGACCTTGATTTTTTACCTATGTTGTACATTTTGCCACAAAATGCTACTCCTTCGCCATTTGTAACCCGATTTCTATTCCGTTTGCTTTAAGTGATGGCACTAGGTGAGGGCTTCAAAACTTCTACACAGAATTTTGACCTTTGACTTCTTTGACCTCTGATCTTGATTTTTGACCTGTATTGTACATTTTGCTACCAAATGCTACTCCTTCGCCATTTCTAACCCGATTCCGATTCCGTTTGCTTTATGTGATGGCACAAGGCGAGGGCTTCAAAACTTCTACACAGAATTTTGACCTTTGACTTCTTTGACCTTTGACATTGATTTTTTACCTATATTGTACATTGGCTACAAAATGCTACTCCTTCGCCATTTCTAACCCGATTTCGATTCCGTTTGCTTTATGTGATGGCACAAGGTGAGGGCTTCAAAACTTCTACATAGAATTTTGACCTTTGACCTTGATCTTTTTACCTATATTGTACATTTTGCTACTAAATGCTACTTCCGGCGGGGACATATATTACGCACCGCGTAATTTCTACTTTTCCTTGTTTTATTCTGTATTTTTATCCTCCTTGGTTTAATTGCTAAACTCGGCCTCCGACAACACGCAACTCATACACACACACACGCAAACACACACACAGGGACATATATATATATATATATATACATATCTTAGGAATCTTAGAAAAAACAAAATCTTCTCTACAACCAGTAGTGATAAAACTAAGTAGTATTCCTAGGAGAATTGAACTAAATGTGTTCGAATGGGCACCATGCTCCCCTAGGCGGCCCCAGGGGGCGCATACCTCCTAAATTAAGGAATATTATAGGTTTTCCCCGGTCAATTTCATACGTTTGTAACTCAAATTCATTAATGTGCATTAAAATTCACGTACGCGAAAATATTCGTTCATTCAAATTCAGAATCCGAGCGATCAATTTCATTTATGAGCGTTCTATTTCGTTTTCATGAAATCAAATTCACGACCGGGGCATTCAGTTTTATAATGCGAGCACCGACTTTCTTACTCGTGCATTCAAATTCATGCGATAGTCACGTGATAATCTGTTATATAGGAGACTGAGTTGTTAAGACTAGTCATACAAGGTCTGAAGACACAGACTATATGATAGCCAGTACAGTATACTGACATACATGTATCCATATGTGTTGTAGACACGATGGGACTGCAACTGAACTAATAAAGGAGTACAGACATACTCTTGTGATTGGCTTCAAATCATGACTTTGAACTGTCTTTATTTCGGCTCAAGTGAACTCACAAACATAACAAATTTGGCGACGAGGATCGGATTTCTTCAGAGAATTGCCTGGAACAACTCAATTTTGTGGATGACCAAGAGAAAAGGTGGATTTGCATGGATTTAGATTGGATCGTGCAACGGGAAATTTGTGATCCAGTCAGTGGTGGCCTATGAACAGTCCCAGCTATACGAGATTGTGTCATGAACGCTTTGCAGCATTTGATACATTAAAGGCTACACATGCAGTATCCATTCATAATCATATATACACACCACAGCGGTTTAGGATTCTCAGTAACCTATGAACGCTTTGCAGTAGGTTTCTATGTTGATACAAGAAGGCTAGACCCTAATTAAGCTAGGCCTAAATCTAACATAGAATCCAGTAAGCTAAATGATCTAGCTAGGAATGTTGGAGTGTCTAGACTCTGTTTCATAGAACTTGTGTAGTTCAGAGACGCTTTGCAGATGGAAGTCTAACTCTAACGGTAGTTTGTTAGATCTAATCTGAGGGCCAGCCCAAGCCCAAGTCCACAGAGGTCCAAAGCAGTTCCAGGCCAGCATTATAGTTGGGAAGGCTACTAAGACCCAGCTATAAGGCCAGCCCAGCCGAAGCCAGCCCTACTGAAGCCAGCTCAGCCGAAGCCAGCCCAGCCCAGCCTAGGACCAGCTGAACCTAGTGCAGTGAAGACCCAGCAAGGTCCAGCCCTGCCGATAGCCCAGCCCAGCCTAGGACCAGCCGAGCCTATAGTGCAACGGATACCCAGCAAGGTCCAGCCCAGCCGAAGCCCAGCCCAGCCTAGGACCATCCGAGTCTAGTGCAACGAGGACCCAGCAGTTAAGCCCAGCCCAGCCTAGGACCAGCCGAGCCTAGTACCGTACAACGGGTCCAGCCAGCCCAGCCAAGTCATGCAACATACATAGACTCTAATGTTAGAGCATGCAGTTCTAACTGATGAACTAAAGCAATGGACTCAGTTGAACATAGTTTTGTAACAATTAAGTTGTAGGACCCTATGGCTTGATGTTTATTGTTGCATGGATGCAAAGTTGTAAACTTTTGTTACAGGTACCGGTACAGTCATAATGTATGCAACACCAGCCTAGTGCAACAAGGTGGTAAGTTTGTTGAACAATATACGACGATTTTGGTTCAGCAATTTAAAGTTTAGTTGCTAAGTCTTGAGTTTAGGCTTGATAAGCCAAAGTAGGACCTTAGAAGTAATTGGTCCATCATTTTCAAGACTAAGTGGTAAGCCCGTAAAGGACTATTTAGTCCTAGTCCAGTTGTAAGAGTAAGCCCACATAATAAAGGACCGCAAAGTTCTAGCCCTAGTCATATAGGACCATGCAAGTCCTATAGCCCGAGTGAAGTGGACAAGAGTTAGTCCAAGCCCTATTAAAGTAGGACTAAATTGATTATGGTACACTAGACCAAAGCTCAGCCTAATTAGTACTGAAGGTGTTCTAGTTTAAGTACAAGCCCGTGAATGGTCTAAACCAAATAGCCTACCAGCTCAAATTGGTCCAAGCCTAGCCTTGTAATTGGACCAGACAAATACTGTGTGTATTTTCAGTCATAATGTACTATACCAATGATAGTGCATAGGCCCAACGGTTACAGGTTGTGAGTTGATACGTGGTACGTGTACACTACAAGTCTATGAGCTGATTGGTAGGCCCTATAGTCGGTCTATAGTTGCAGTTTGTAGGCACTGTGAACTAAATGGTTTTGTACAATTGGCAGTGGTTCAGTGAAATTACTGATTG
Source organism: Diadema setosum (assembly GCF_964275005.1). Classification (NCBI taxonomy): domain Eukaryota; kingdom Metazoa; phylum Echinodermata; class Echinoidea; order Diadematoida; family Diadematidae; genus Diadema; species Diadema setosum. Next base: position 43,458,660 of record NC_092687.1, on the reverse strand, counting down.
TTAATATATGTGTATAGATACGGTACCAACTACACATTCGTTTTATGTGGGCAAAGCAAACGAAGTAGCACAAGCAGAATAGTCCTTTTCACGTACGCACTGTGAATTAACGATGGCAACCCCGCAGACTACGATCGGTAACGTGCCCCAGTTAGAAGAGGGATATACCTATGATGAGTGGATTGAGCTCTTGGAGGCTTGGTTTTCTGCCAATACTGTGTCTGATAGTGAAAAGAAAAGGGCAATTTTCTTGACGAATGTTGGTTGTAAGAATTATCACACACTTAGAGCACTGCTACAACCGAACAAGCCAACGGAGCAGACATATGAAGTGTGCAAAGAGACACTGCAGTCGCATTTTTCGCCTAAACCAACCGAGATAGTCCAGAGGTACAAGTCCTATACAACTGTCCAGAAGCCAGGCGAAACAATTCCACAGTTTGTTGCAAACTTGAGACAGCAAAGCGAAGGCTGCAACTTCAAAGAACTCGATAACATGATCCGAGATCGGCTAGTGGTGGGATGCCGAGATGTTGGTATCCAGCGCAAGTTGCTGAGCGAACCATCGCTAACGTTGAAGAAAGCACTTCAAACAGCTACAGCAATGGAAGTTGCTAACCAAGATGTGGAGAGATTGAAAGTGCTAAGTAAAACGCTCGAGTCCACGGTTGGAAAGATCCAAGACAAGAAGTCACGTCAGCCCAAGCAAGTGAAAAAGACACTTAAAAAGCCAAGCAACCCAAGTGGAAGCTCCACTACAACTAGATGTTGGAGATGCGGTGGTTACCATACCCCATGGACATGCCGTTTCAAGGACGAAACATGCTTCAAGTGTGCCAAGACTGGGCACACCAAGAGTCAATGCGACAAAGTACGGAAGTACAAGCAAACAAAAGCAGCTCACCACATGAACAATGATGATAGTAACAGTGATTCTCCCGAGGAACTGGAACAATCAGAGAACGAGATGAGTCATATCCAAGATGCTACAGTAAACAGGATAGGATATCGCGAGCCTTACCAGGCCAAGGTAAAGCTCAACGGATATCAGACAAAAATGGAAGTAGACACTGGTAGCCCATGGACGGTGATATCCAGCGGAGTGTATCGCAAAGTGGGAGGTCCAGGAGAACTGACTCGATCTCATCTGTCTCTGAAGACATACACCGGCAGCAGTGTGCCAATCATTAGAGAAGTCAAAGTGGATGTCGAGTTTGACAACAGCCAAACATCGAAGAAACTCTCACTCCTTGTAGTAGAGAAGGGTGTTAACCTGTTAGGTAGAGATTGGATACAGGAAGCCCCTGTGTTGCAGTCGTGTATTGAACTGCACAGCCAAGTCCCAGTCCGTGATGGAACTGTTCACAATGTACAGAGCAGCCTACAGGACATCCTTGACAAACACAAAGAGACATTTGACTGTACAAAGCTTGGAAAGCTGCAAGGATACCAAGCGAAAGTTCACCCACAGGAAGGTGGAGAGAAAGAAAGTTTCTACAAAGCAGCCCCTGTTTCCTATGCTGCCAAGAAGCAGATAGATGCCGCAATCGATGAATTGGAGGAAGGCATCATCACGCCTGTGACGACTGCAGATGTCGCCTGCCCAATCATCGCAGTACCCAAGCCAGATGGGAGTATGAGAATTTGCGGTAACTTCAAGTTGACAGCAAACAAGATGTTGAAGGTAGAACAGTATCCCCTGCCAACACTGGAAGATCTTCTACAGGAACTCGAAGGTGGAGAAAAGTTCTCTAAGCTAGATCTAAGCCACGCCTACCATCAGATCGAGTTAGACCCCGAGGCTCGCAAGTATACGACAATCAACACTCATAGAGGTCTATTTGAGTACACAAGACTGCCTTTCGGGATAGCAAGTGCTTCAGCCTTGTTCCAGAGGACAATGGAAAGCCTCTTAGCAGATATGCCAATGTGCAAGCCCTACTTGGATGACATAATCATCAGCGGAAAGACTGATGCAGACCACCTGAAACATCTGGAAGCAGTTCTATCCAGGCTACAGAGCAATGGATTGCGCTTGAAGAAGGAAAAGTGTGCACTGATGAAAGATTCAGTAGAGTATCTAGGTCATTACCTGGACAAGAACGGCCTTCGACCCCTACAAGACAAGGTAGATGCCATACGCCAAGCAGAACAGCCAGTGAACCAGAGTCAACTTCAGGCCTATCTGGGATTGCTCGGATATTACAGAAAGTTTATCCCCAATCTGTCCCAGGAGATCGCGCCGTTGACTGAGCTGCTGAAGGCTGACTACAGGTCAAACGACAATGGAAAACGAAGCAGCAAGCCCGACCCGAAGTTCAAGTGGGGGAAAAAGGAAGAAGCTGCCTTCCAAAGATCCAAGCATCTACTGGAGAAGAACTGTGTCTTAACACACTATGACACTTCAAAGCCGTTGCTGCTACAGACGGACGCAAGCCCGTATGGGCTCGGTGCGGTAATAAGCCAAGTGGATGCAGATGGTGAGGAGCGCCCAGTTGCCTTCGCATCTCGTACATTGAAGCCAAGTGAGATGAACTACGCTCAATATGAGAAAGAAGGCCTGTCTATCATTTTCGGGTTGAAGAGATTCCACAAACAGCTGCACGGCCGACACTTCACAATTGTCACAGACCATAAGCCCTTGATAGGACTTTTTGGGGAGCACAAGCCTGCAAGTCCGATGGCGTCCGCACGAGTGGCAAGATGGCATATGATCCTGTCGGCATACAGCTACGACATTGTGCATCGTGAGGGGAAACATCACCAAAACGCTGATGCGTTGTCACGCCTGCCTATCCCAGAAGATGGAAGTTCATGGGATCATCCAGATTTGGCGGAGCTGGATGAAACTCGAAGGGCACGCATCAACCTGTTGACTGACATCGAAACGAGCCCAGTTACTGCTCAAGAAGTGAAGAGTGCCACCAGGAAAGACAAAGTTCTTACGCAGGTGAAGAGATATATCCAGGAAGGGTGGCCAAACACAAGGAATCTGCCTGAAGAAATCAAGGCATACTCCTACAAGAAGGATGAGTTGACGGTAGAAGACGACGTCATCCTGTGGGGACCACGAGTGGTCATACCCAACAATCCTGACATGAAAGAAAGGATTCTCAAAGAGCTACATAGCACCCATCCAGGCATCGTAAAGATGAAAGCTCTGGCAAGATCCTATGTATGGTGGCCAGGAATAGACAGCCAACTGGAACAGCAAGTGAAGAGTTGTCCAAGTTGCCAGCAGAGTCAACACAGCCCTGCTGCATCGCCTATCCACCCATGGGAATTTCCCGACAAACCATGGAGTCGTATTCATTGTGATTATGCCACCATCGGAGATGAGAATGTCCTGATCATTATCGATGCCCACAGCAAGTGGATCGAAGCTGTTCGGGTTAAAAGAGCAACAACTACAGCCACAGTGACGGCCTTGAGAAGAGTGTTTGCCACACATGCATTCCGGAGACGGTGGTTACCGACAACGGTACACAATTTGTGTCGGAAGACTTTGCCACATTCATGACAAACAATGGTATTTGCCACATCCAAACGCCCCCGAAACACCCATCCAGCAATGGATTAGCTGAAAGAGCTGTGCAGACTGTCAAAGCAGGAATGAGGAAAGGAACAGATCCTGACCTGGAGAAGAAGCTGCAAAAGTTCTTGCTGAGATATCGTGTTACACCCCAGGAAACCACAGGGAAGTCGCCCAGTGAACTGATGTTCAAGAGGAAAGTCCGCACGAGACTTGACAATATGCGGCCAGATCTCAACAAGTCGGTGAGGCGAAAGCAAGCATTGATGAAGCAGACGCGGGATCGAGGGAGGAAGGAGAGAATCTTCCGTATTGGTGACAACGTGATGGTAAAGAATTTCTATGCCGGCCCAACATGGCTGTATGGAAAAGTCGCCGAAATCATCAATCTCGTCATGTGTAACGTTGAGCTTCATGATGGGAGAGTGGGCCGACGCCACATCGACCAGATCAGGAAGTACACCACAGAGGAAAGTGCTCTCCCACAGCCTACACAGGAATTTCAACCACCAGAGGATCCGCTAATCAGGTTGCCAATAGAAGCGCCAGGCATGACTGGAGAGCTGCTCGACGAAGCTCCAGCAGGTGAAACTCCCGCAAGTGCAGCACCCTCAGACAGGAATGTGGAGGAAATCCCCTCACCCACAGATACAGGCATGCCAGGCATGACACACACACCCCAAACAGAGAGACGCACTTCCAACAGAAACACAAAAACACCCAAGCGATTTGATGAATATGTTATGTACAAGTAGAAACACTAAGTGTTATTGTGAAAAGAGTTGTACAAAGAGTTGTGTAACGTTTTGATGTGTTACATTGGGTATAAGTTGAAAGGAAGTGAAGGATTAATGGTTATGAGGTTAAAGAAGATACAAAGTTATTGTTGTATTCAATTATTTGCACTGGTGAGAAGTAAGTCTCAGTTTGCCAGGAAATGTGAAAGTTATGTTTTTTGTCAGTGATTTCAGGTACTAATGGTATGATGAAAAAAGAAAATATATGATTTGTATAATGATTTTGTGATTGTACATCAGGATACACATACATTATGAGGAGTATGCTACCTCAAGCTTCACAAGTTTAAAAAAAACAACAAATAAACAAAAAATTCAAGCATTGTAAGATATTTGATCATAGGCTATGAGTACACAGAAACAGTGTCTAAGAAAATAGATAATCAGAAAGTATGGTTTAAGTAAAACCATTGGTTATAAGCAAGGAGAAGTTATTGGTTTAGAACACATGTTTTGTGTATTTGTTTTTATCAAAGCAAGGAGGGAAATGTAACGAGTATGTTAAATGTTGTTTTGGGAATATTTCAGTTAAAAAAAAATACCTGTGTATAATTATCTAAAGGGGGAGGAATGTTATATAGGAGACTGAGTTGTTAAGACTAGTCATACAAGGTCTGAAGACACAGACTACAGTTGTATATGATAGCCAGTACAGTATACTGACATACATGTATCCATATGTGTTGTAGACACGATGGGACTGCAACTGAACTAATAAAGGGGTACAGACATACTCTTGTGATTGGCTTCAAATCATGACTTTGAACTGTCTTTATTTCGGCTCAAGTGAACTCACAAACATAACATAATCCCAATGAGCTTGTTTGGAGCGTTCAAATTTATTTTTAGGCGATCAAGTCCCTCCTTCGTGCAATCAATTTAACGAGGAAAATAGAGTAGACTGTTAAGAAAGGAAAAGGGGCCAACACAACCAATGAAGGCTTGCATAAAGTGTAATTATGATTGTTTACAGGTTCTACATTGTTCTCTGTTCATTTATTCTTTGTTTTTCATCTCTATAAATTTCAAATTGTAATGTCCAATCAGCAGTGCATCCAAACAACACAACGACAATCTAATCATATTTCTTGATGATACTGCATGCTGCCAACGACCCAATACCAACCACATAATGACAATTCATCAATTTAAAGACAAACTGACACACAATGATCTCACATAGTCCCGCAAAAGTAAATCAATAAGACAACAATACACAACAAATAAGACGTATAAAATGTTCATGTATCAGTTTCAATAAAGTCGAAATTTTTTTTTCCTCGAAAGTGTCAACCAACCCTCCGTATTATGCTCGTCTGTAAGGCCTATACAGTGGCTAATGTTTGTTTGTTTCATTTTCCATCAAAGAAGATGGCTGGATAACCCATATTCAGCTCCAATAGCTGGTCTTCCATGTGGGGTCCAGCAGGATGTTCTGCTCTTCGCGATGAATAAATAAAGTGGAATCTTTTACGTGCATGTGTTGGGACTCTCTCACACATGGGACCTCCATTTTATGTCCAATCCGAGGGACATGTGCCTGTATATTCCTTTTTGCTAAGCGCGAGTTCAAAATTGTCAATGAACTGGTGGATCTCTACTGCAAAATAAAAAATCATCATAAATCCCGATATATTCAAATCTAAATGAGAAACACATGCATACACGGCCCCAAACTAACTAAATTCAGGACTTCTTTTACATTGAATGCAGTTATTTAGAACATGGTTGCCTATTCACGAATTTGAATGACCGACGAGATTCCGTCGCCAGCTTGACATGAATTTGAATGCTCATTGATGAAATGCGTGCTCCTCTCTTGAATTTGAATTCTCCGATAGTGAATTTAAATGTTCCGACAGTGAATTTGAATGCTCGGATAGTGAATTCGAATGACCGGGTTTTGAATTTGATTGCGGATTCAGTGCTGCGAGCGTGGAATGCGTGAAATCGAATGCTCGGGATAGGAACTTGAATGACAAAAGTATGAAATTGACCGGGAAAACCTAAATTACCAGTATCAGGCATCTGAGCTGTTGTTCTACAAAATTGTATTTCCCTCGTACTACGCGGGAAATTACGCGCCGGCAGGTATGAGAAGAGGAGCAAATTTTCCATATTCCCCGCTTTGACAAACGCCTAGGGATTTGCGTGTTAAAAACGAGAGGAATATGGCATCCGGGCACTTGAGCTCCTAGTGATGAATAGTAACTGTTGATGGCCTCTCGCGGAGCGGTTTTGCGACGAAGGGCAAATTCCCATAGGCTAACACGTAAAACTACAGGACGATCGCTGTTACTATTAGTCCATGGGCCAAGACCGGAAAAATGGGTTATTGGTACCACCTGAGGTGGCAAAACCTTTTTGGTGTCATTTTGTTTGTCGGACATAGATATGCTTATCAAGCTATGATAGCATTTCCAAATGTGTAGCTTAGTCATAATAAATGAATTTTTAACCAATTTGGTCTCGTTTTTATATCCCTATACTTCTGAATCGAAACTAAACCGCTATACAAAGAAGAGCAACGCCTTCTGTATGTCCATAGGTGTTGTAAACGCGGTGCGCTTAGTCTGTATTCAAGGCAGCGAAGGGAATATCCAAAGGGTTATGATGTCCACAGCTATCACACCGTGCGCTTAGTCTTTATCTAGACCAATGTACCGTTATCATTATCTAAAGTTCCTAATGAAAGGGATTATCTATACTGCTTTTATACCACCCTCTCAACAAATACATCAGTTTTAAACAAAAAATACTCTGTTCATTAACAACATTATTTATCATAATGTATTGTAGTGTACCGGTACATTGTTTTTGCATTATCTTTCATTGTTGGATGGATATAAAGCGACATTGGCGTGGTATTAGCGTTTTCACCGTAGCGTTTTCACCGGAAAATGATAAATAATTGAAAAATACGGTAAAATTCACGAGGAATTGCTTTGTTGTTGTTGTTGTTGTTGTTTTTAGATAAAGGGATATATACACTGTATTATAAGCTTTGGATATTCCCTTCGCCGTCTTGAATATTAGACTAAGCGCTGTGGACATCATAACCCTCGGATATTCCCTTCGCTGCCTTAAATAAAGACTAAGCGCACCGAGTTTACAACAGAACACCTGAGAACATACAGAAGACAGTGCTCTTCTTTGTATAGCGGTTGGTCTCGATTCAGAAGTACAGGGATATAAAAACGAGACCAAGACCTTGGGGTTTTTTCTAATAATTTCATTATACGCACACACATAATTATACAGATTGGTCATACACCCATCCATGTAGGCTGCACACACACACACACGCACACACACACACACACACACACACACACATAGACAGAAGCACAGCCATTCCGTGGAGGTCCTTGCAGATCCAACGGGTCTATATGAGACAGAGCCTCCTTAAGACGTACCCTGTACACTACATAAAGGCAATCGCCTTATATGGAGCCCCACTCCAACAAATGAAGGTTTGTTATGTCGACCGACTCTCAGTTTCCTAAAGAAAACCATGCAAGAAAAACTATACCTTACCATAAATGGCAATGATATTCTGTGCTAATGCTCTGTTTCGACATACTGCCTTCCAAGCGTTCACAGCACGTAGTAACAGAGTCGGCCCATTGCACAAAAAAAAAAAGCATGGCGAGGCTACTCTCAAACCAGGAAATGTTCGCGTGCATGAATCTTGAGCAAATTTTTGCAAGGGGCCAAGATTGGCGGAAGTGAAATGGACGCGATTTGGTGTTTCGCGAAAGTCTTATGCCGCGAATAAGTTCGCCAGCTCCAATTCGCGAAATGATGATGATGATGATGATGATAATAGATGTACAAGAGTAATCATACTATAATTCGAGCAACGTTTGTCTGTCTGTCTGTCTGTTTAATTGTTCCTCTACTCCTCGCAGGTCCTTGGTCCGATCTCCATCAAACTTAGTGGGGGGCTGCAGGTTCACCGTGAAATTGCCCTTGAGGGGGTCATTCTTGGAAAGGTCAAGGTCACTGGGGTCAAAGGTCAAATAACTGTTTTTCACTACTCCTTGGGATTCCCCCAGAAATATTCTCAATGGGGATTTCCCAGGTGTAGGCCTACTTATGCTTCCAGCAAGTTTGGCCAAGATCGGACCAAGGAGTAGCGCAAAACAGTTATTTGACCTCCGTTGACTCAGTGACCATGACCATTTCGGGGAGAATCCCCACAGAGGATTTCTGGGCACTGGCTGAATCCAAACAAGCATGATACATGTACTTCATCATAGCCCCCCCCCCCCCCCCATGCCCCACTTCTTCTGATTCAGCACTCCACGGGTACATAATTGACTAGTAATAATAATGATAATAATGATAATGATAATAATAATAATAATAATAATAATAATAATAATGATAATAAGAATAAGAATAATAACAATCTGTTCATGAACGACAACACTGGATTACTAGAGCAAAGCTCCAATGCTTTTTTTTTTCGGTCTCGTACCTGAAAAGAAAACAGCGCGGGGATCTATCAGTATATAGGTTTCTTGTGAATACTTCCTCGTGATTACGTTTCATGTAAACAGATTTTCTGAATACATCGGACCATTGATTGGGCATTGTTCTTCACTTTCACTCTACTTCACTTCACTCAATAGAGATATAGTATATATATGAAGAGTTTGTTCGCAAAAACCGATAAGTCCATATTTGCCAAATTTAGATATTTGCGATTAAAGGTCAAGAAAAATAAAGAGAATAATAAGAAAAATTTTGCTTCTTTTGACCATAACTTAAAAAATGTACCTTTATATGTAGTTACCAATATATCATTTAAAGGGTATCATTCTGTACTTTATGACAGAGACCGTACTTCAAAATCTTCAAAAATGGACTTACCGGTTTTTGCGAACAAACTATTCATATGTGACCGTGCACCTCAAAACGAACATAAAGTCGCACACACTGATTTTGCGTGAGGACTGAAAATAAGTGAAATGGGTCAACCGAGCCGAACTTGACTTTTTCATTTTCAACTCTAATAACTTTTGAAAGGATAGTGCTACTGCTTTGAAAGTTAGCATTAATTATGGATAGAATGTGTTAATGAGGCATGTCTAATTTCAATTTAATCTGATAATCCCTTCATTGTGTTTTTAAGTACTTTCTTTTTTGTATCTGCATGTTTTTAGGAATGTTTTATTGTATATAATATGTGCTTTGTAAGAAGATAATAAAGAATATAATAATGATAATAATAATAATAATAATAATAATAATAATAATAATAATAATAATAATTGTTGTTACTCTGGTGGTTTACTTCCTGTTTTTTGTCCCATTCATCTCACAGCCAGCACGGTTTGGTAAAGAATAGACACTGTACTTCAGAGCCTCTTTTCTCAGTTCACACTTTTCCTGAGCTTGTGCTTTCTTTCCAATATTTAGATAGGTTAGGAGAGTCCATTTGATTTTTTTTTTCTCATTTCACACATGCATGTTCACATGCATGTTTTTTTTTATTTTCATTTCCAATCAAACACAGGTAATACACTTTGACATGATTACATATATTGGAACATAATAATACACATTGGTTCTTAAAAGAACTTCATGGAAATGAAAATTGAGGGGCTGCTAAAAAGCGAACTTGTAGATTGCAGTCCCCTCACTTACGTTACATTACTACATTTGAGTTATACATCATTTTAAAGCTTAAAGTCTGCTCTTTCAGAATATGGTCTTAACTAAAAATTAATGTCTGGCGACTTTTTTGTTTGTTTTGAGGTGCAGGGTCACATTATATATACATTGTGTGTGTGTTTTATGTTTGATATGTGTTATTGTAAAATCATTCTGTCTTCATTTCTCTCCCAAACTTTCTCTCCTCTTTCTGCCATCTTTCTAACATGTCTAACAGGGTTCTACACGAACGAGTTCCCATTTTTTCTTGTTTAGCCACACACCATTGGATGATATCATTTTACACATTGATGGAAAGCAATTGGATCAATATTTGGGGGGATAACTATCGAGTCACACCTAACATGGTCCGATCATATACACCAAGTTCATTCAACAATATCAGTAAATATCGGGATCCTCTGGAAAGTAAGAGAATAATTATCTTACCAAACATTATACCCTGCAAATTCGTTATAATGCACTCATATTACCCCATATCACCATTTGTAACATTGTGTGGGGAGATAATGGTGTTAACAAAATGAAGTCGATATTGCTATTAAAAAACGTGCTGTGAGACTTATTGCTGGTTCACACTACTTAGCACACACTGAAACTTTGTTTTATGATTTAAAGACTCTTAGAATGTCTGATATACATACATGGCAAACAGCAAGATTCATGTATAAGTATACTAACAATCAGCTCCCTGGATTGTTAAAAGATATCTATATTTCAAATTATGATATCCATTCATATCCTACCCGTCATGCAACAGATTACTATTTGGAAAATATAAACTCATCAAAGCTCAAAATTCCGTCACGACATCACGGTCCAGATGAATGGAACTCATTGACTGATGGCCTTAAAAAAGCAATTCTTCTTTACAGCATATTAAATGATCCTATACAAAATTCTTTTCTCAATCTACCACTCGAATTTGAAATAACGCTTTTGTTAGCTCCCAACTCCTGAACTGTTCATCTCATCGCTTATGTTCTCTTTTCCTCTCTTCTCTCTACTCTTCTTATTTAGGATCCTTATTCTCGTCTTTTGCTTTGTCTTTTTTTTGTGTGTTTTCCTTTTGTCAAGTGATATTTAAAATACTTAAAAGATTTTCGCTATTTGTTCTATACGTTTATGTGTTCCGTTCATTCAGTTTAAGAATTGTTAAAAGGTACATACAGGAGCTCATTTTCAAAAGGTACTGAATCCATTTTTCATCAAAATTCACTTTTTGGTCTTGATACACACACACACACACACACACACACACACACAAGAACACACATTAAAAAATCACTTCGGTTTTAAAAGTTATTACATACATTCTAGTTCGATTTCAAAAGTTACTACATCCACTCCAATGACATCATCGGGAAGACATCATCGGGAAATTGACCAATAAGAGCAGTATTGATTTGACCCTCTACCATTGCCTACTGACTTAATCTGTAAACAATAGAAGTTGGCTTTTGGCTTTTGGATTTCTGCTAAAATCACCATGCTAGTGAGATCTGCATTGCATATCTGACAAATATCTTGAAAAAAAAAAATCATCATGTTTTGATCAAGCAATGGAGGAAAATGAAGGAGAACTCATTAACATAACTCAGCATCCTAAGTAAAGAATCAGGGATGAAAAGCAGTAGACAAGAGCGAAGAAGAAATGGGGGGGGGGGGGACTGGAGAAATTACGTGAATTTGATGTAGTCCTAAGTACTGCGTTTACTGTTAGTTACTGTGCGTTACTGCTAGGGTGTTGAGTTTGAGTTTGAGCCATAAATTATTATTGTCCCCAAAATTACGTACAAACACTTTGAAGGTATGGACAATGTCTTATATAAATGGCTTCACAGCTAATAAGTGTGTGAAAACTAGTCTGAAGCAATGTTACTCTGTTAAATGTAGATACTATAAGCATGAAATTCTGACACCCCTACCAATAGTGCTTTACTTGTGGATATGCTGTGCTATTCTGTAGCCTACGTGCATAATGTGTACCAGGACAGGAAAGTAATGGCATGAAGCTTTAAACACAAGATTCATATTATTTTTCAAATATATAAATTACTTAATGTCACAAAGGTAATATCAACGTGTGTTTAATATACTATTGCTCATCGCCTTCTTGATTTTATCAGCTTTTAGATAATCAGATGTTTTCTTATCTGATAAGAAAATTCAAGAATGAAATTCATTTAACTTATTTGATTAAATCATTGAGAAAATACAGCACATTCAGATGCTGCTTTTCCACCTTTTCCCTTTGAAGTACCATTGAAAAGAAGTATGAAAAAAGAGATAATGAATAGAAGAAGGGAGAATTCAAAGAAAGAAAAATAACAAAAAAAAAGAATGATACAAAGAAGAATAACAAAAGAAATGAAATAAAGCCCGTGTATGAGAGAACAAAAGGAAAAGAAAATGAAAAAGAGAAATCACCTGGTGAGAATGAAAAAAAAAATGAAGAAAACAGAAAATAAAAGGGGTGGTGTAACAAGGAAATGAGAAACAATTGGAAGCCTGTCGGAAAGAAAAAGGGATAGGGAAACATAATGGGTACCCTATTTTTTTAACTGTCCCTGTGCCTGGTTGAGTAATCCTGTATAGGGGCGGTGTGTCTCTGTGACCCCTCCTCTACTAAAACCTTTTTATGCATAATGGTCCCCCCCCCCCCAAGAAAAACAAATAATGCTGGATGGATCCAGAATATTGGAGCTTGTGAAATTTGTTTTGATGCCTATGACCAACGACAATCATTCATTCAAATATTGGTCAGGAAGGGAGAAGTGGGGCGTTACCTGTGCACATTGGTTTGTTATTCTGGCTGCTAAATAGGGCAGGGCATTGCCAATTACCTATGCTCCCTTGACCTCACATCCCATCCCCATTACCACCATTGCAGGACAAAATAAATCCGCGAAACATCTCATGACATCAAACGGAATCTATGCCTGGTATGTGAAGTATCGGTTTCAAAATGTACTGCATTCACTTTCGGTTGCAAAAGGTACTACATAAAAAAAAAATATATATATATATATATAAAAATGATTAAGATAACAACAGCATGGACCTGGATTTTCTTAGAGAGTGGTTTTAGCGTTATAAAACAGTATAATACGGGAAAATATCATTTCAATCTGAGGTAGCTACATATGATGATTAAAAAAAAAAAATAATCAAGTTTTTCCTACAACTTGAAATAATGGATGTAATACCTTTTGAAACCGAACTCTTCTTAATCTATTATTTTCAGAGGCCGTTGTCCAAATCAAGCGATTTGCTTATTGATAACGTCCCTCCCCTTGTAAACTGAAGATCTGTAATAATGAAATTCATTTTTTTTTTCACATGATAAATAACTTATAACGTGAATTCTTATTTATGTTTTCATGACTTTTGAATTATATTTGATATTGTTATATTTTTTTTTTGTTATGGAGAAGGAAAAATAAAACTTTCTCTTTTGCTAAAACTTAAGCGTATACAATACATTTAACATAATATTTCATAAAGCGCCGTGCAACCAGCCACAACAACAGGGAAGTGAAACGTAGGTCTGTTCCTACTTCATCGACATGTAATTGACATGACTTGGCCTCGTTGGTTCTCGCTAAAATTGCGCATGAATACTTTGGAATCTGCCGGGACTTCTTTCCGGCTAAACGCATCTGCAATATCCAAAGGAAGGCGAAGTTCGAGTCAAGACGTGTACCTCCTTTATCTCTCTGTTCGATAAAGCTGGACTGTTCACACCATGGCAACTGAGGAAGCAGTGAAAAAGGGCGGAAAATGCTGGCCGTTTTGCAGAAAGCTGGTAAGTTAAGAATGGCAGGAGTTTTGAAAGGAAATTATGAAGCTCAAGCTGTAAAGATTGCATTTTTTCTTGGAAATAGATATAGCTACAAGCTCCTAACCATTGTACATAGTCGTTCCTATTCAACACCCTAACTTTTTACCCCAATGCCAGTAGGACGTTATGCCATGATCGTCAAAAGCCTTATGAGCCATTTTCCGAAAAAGTGTGCAATTACAGTTGCAGAAAAATAAATAACAAAAATTCAACATCAAAGATTTCAATTATTTTTTTTACAAATTCAGAACCTTTAATCCCTTATAAAGAAAAAATAATCAAAGGGTGATTTTAAAAAGCTCATGACATTTTTATAGAAATATTTTCAAACGCAGAGTCCTTTTCTTATGTTAAAACCACATATCAGATACGTTTATACCAGAGGTGCATCTTAGAAAATCGTTGATCGTCCGCTTATATCCTCCTTTAAAATGTCAATGCTATTGTAAATGAAAAACTATAAGCTTAGACATAGAAAAAAACAAATCATGGAAACATTTTGGAGTCAGCCTTGATCTAATCTGTAATAAAGATGATCGTTATTTATAAAGTGAAGGCTAAACAAAAATCAAGAACATACATTTTGGCTTGAAATGTGTTACCCTAATTCAACTTTTCACCTGCATTTGAATCATACAAATAATCTCCTTGATTATGTATGAAACATTATGAATGAGGATTACACTTCTCAAAAACAGCGAATGCTAGGTAACATTTCTGCCAAATTAAACACATTTTGGATCAGAAGAAGAACGGTATGTGGTAACGTATCTGCCGCATCAAAAGTTCTGTTATCATACGTTTCAGACCCAACAATAATCATGCCGATAAATTCATTTTAACTTGTAAGAACATCACAATGTGACTATTTTCGTTAAAACACCGCATTTCTAAACGTAAAGAGTTGAGATATGATTCTTCAATAAAGCTTTTAGATATACGTGAAATAGGACTACACAAATCCACACTGTATACTTTTTTTCTGTTATAGTGCAAAATTTTGTAATTTCACGGAAGACAATAAAGATGGAGTTGGAAAAGATATTTATGCAAATAATAAACGTGAATTCAATTTTCCTTCGTTCCTGTCTGTAATAAATTAGGTCCCACGAATCGATAAACGGTGGTAACGTATCTGACAAAGCATAGGTTTTTAGACACATTAAGCTATACCGATTTACATCAAACCCAGATCACGTACACATATGATTAAAAAAGAGATGCTGCAAAGCGTTAGTCATAAAAATCCTCTAGTCATTTTCAGAGCATAAATATGCAACGAAGGAAGTGCTCTTGACTTTAACCCTTGTACTGAGAGCAGTTTATGTAGATAAGATGTACAATTATAAATATGTAATCTCGTTCGCTGTGAAGTTGACAACATAAGGTGGGTACCAGGCTTCAGCTTGTAAAAGTTCTTAGATGATTTTTACGTACACAAAGTTATGATGGAAACACACACACATACACACACACAAACACAACAAAGCAGCAATAAAATGGATTTGTAACGTATATCTGACGACACTTTTTGTAAATGCCACAATTCTATGGGATAACACAGTTCTGGGGCCAGTTTCATAAAGCTTGTCATCAGTGGCAACTGCCACATGCGAAAATTTGCTCTCAGCCAATCAGATGCAAGTATTTCAGTAGCTTGTCACATCTATGACAACTTGTCACTGATGACAAGTTTTATGAAACGGGCTCCAGGTTTGGATGTGGATTTATTTATATTTTTTAACTTGCCGCAAGATAATTGAAATCCACTTATATAACGAAATACTTAAGAAAATTTCATTGTTGAAAATCGGTTTAGAAATGACTAAGAAGTCCATATTAAAGTAAAAGGAAGATGTCCGAATGACCCATCACATTTTGTTAGGACCTCTCTCTTTCATTCTATTTAATCGCCCGTTTGTCCAGCTGTCCCATCTCGTCGGCCTCAACCCCCGGCCTGCCGGGGGGTGCAGGCTCATATGCTAATACGTTAGCCGGGCTGCGGCACCACAACCTACTCCTGCCGCTAGCAAACCGTCTTTCGCATCCCCTATTCATTCCTCCAAATCTACATCATATTTGTCGCTGTCATTACTCGTGGTTTCAAGATCACAATTGTCTTCATCCTCACTGACTTCAAAACTGAGGTCGAGCATGTTTTAGGCCATTTTGCGTCAATAAAATTATCGGATTACTTGAACTTCATTCACCGTGACTGAAAATGCACGCAAACCCATAATATGCAAACAGCCGGCGCGTTTACGCCAGTGGAATGCGTTCTTCAACATATGACGTCATCAAGTAAGTGGCTGAATTCTAGACGAATTCCGAAGCCGTGAGTGAAGGGAAATCGAACCATTTTGCAGCCTTTCAAGAACAAATCTTGTTCAATGTTAGACTAAAAAAGTACAAAAATTCGTATTTAGTATTACTTCTTGTTCTTGGTTTGGTTTGGTTTGGTTTTATTTCCCGTCATAAAAAGCATACAAATGAAATATCTTTACAAATATACAGAGTTTACAGAAATGCAATGTTATACACACTATACAAACAAGAGAAAATTAATATCATTAAACGGTACGAGTATGAGTTTACAAACAGCGAACCGAAACAATAATAACAAAGACAAAGTGATAGATGAGATAGTGGAAAACGGCTGGAAAACCCATATTCAGCGACACTGTTATAGAGTCACTGGTCTTCCATGGGGACCAGAAGAAGAAGAAGAAAAGAAGAAGAAGAAAAAAAATATAGAAAAAAAAAAGTGAGAGGAAAGGGGGTAATATCGTCTTGTAATAACAATAATGATATTCAATATTATCTTCTCATTTAAATTAAAAATCGATATACAAATCAAAATAATCATTAATTATACAAACATTATACATGACAATATCTTTGAATTGTTCATAAAATAGACACCATTGAGTCTTATTCAGTCAAATTGTTTGACAATAATCGCTTAAATGTTACAATTGTTGGGCAGTTACGAATACAAATGAGAAGACTATTATGCAACTTTATACCTCTATAAAAAATGTGCGTTTACAACTATTTGCTCGAGGTTCTTGGTAAAGGAAGATTGTTGTATCGAAAATGATAGGGTTTTTCAACATATGATATATTTTCTTGCAAATAATTGGGTGTTAAATTGCTCAAAACTTTAAACATCATAATTTGAACGTGACGAATTTGACGAGATTTCAAAATTTCCCACTGTAATATTTCATGCATGGATGATACGGAAAAATGAGATTGTGGCTTAATCTTTAAAATGATTCTTCCTGCTCTATTTTGAAGTTTTTGTATTTGATCAAGAAGTTGCCCACGTGATGATTGAAATATAATATCTGCATAATCTAGGTGAGGTAAAATAACCGTTCGATATATCAAATTTAAATATTTTCTACTGATAAATTGTCGTAAACGACGAAGAAATGAAATCATGCGACCAACTTGACACAAATGATCAATATGAACATTCCATTTAAGTTCAGCATCAATATAAAGGCCCAAATATTTCACACTCTGTCCTTGATTTATCACATGGCCTTTTATGCTAAGATCCAATATATTATACCTTTTAATCATATGACTGTTCCCAATGAGCATACTCACAGTTTTTTCATAATTGATTTTAAGTTTATTTTTGGAAATCCACTTGTCGAGTTTCAGAAGCTCATATCGCAAAATTGATTGAACTGTACACGGGTCTTTATGAGAAACATATAAAACTGTATCGTCCGCATACAAATGTACGCTACATAAGTCGAATACAGAAGGTAAATCGTTGATGAATATAATGAATAGCAAGGGACCTAAGATAGATCCTTGAGGCACCCCCAGCTCAATGGGTAATTCTTCAGAAAAACAATTCCCTATACTAGTAACAATCCTCCGATCCGAGAGATAGCTTTCAAACCATTTAAGCGAGGTGCTACTGATCCCTATTTTACGCATTGTATTGAGAAGGCATTTTACATTGACCAGGTCGAAAGCCTTTTGAAGATCGACAAATACGGCACCTGTATACATTCCTTCATCCATGGCTTTTAACCACGTATCCGTGACCTTAATCAGTGCTGTGGAAGTAGAATGATTAGGACGAAAACCCGATTGTTCTATTGTGAGTATCATTCTGATTCAAATGCTTAATCAACTGTTTTTGTATGACTCTCTCAAGGATTTTGGATAAACATGACAATATAGAAATTGGTCGGTAATTATTTGGAATCGATCTGTCACCATTTTTATGTACAGGAATAATTTCACCAATCTTCCATTTCTTGGGAACGATACCAAGGGTTATGGATTTATTAATCAAAAATTTTATAGGTTTAACAATTTCATTCTGAGAATGAAATTGTCGTTGTTGTGACAAACCACAAAAGGAAATAAAGATAAAAAGTATCGTAAAAATCATGTATTCACTAAAGTATCTTCAAAACTATCAATATTATATACAGACACGGTAGGAGCCAAAGATTATTTTTTACTGACGTTCTTGAATTATAACAAAATTGGCCTGGTAAAGAGTCAATGAATAGGCAGTCTATGAGTCTCAAAAAGGGTAACGTACAGTATTTGACTGTAATTTGCCGACATGATATCAATTATCTCGTATAGGAATATCAAAACATTGTTATGAAATATCATTTTTCATTCAGGTACCTGAGGGGCAATGGAAGGAAGTACAAAAGATTTGATTTGAATGATATTATGTTAACGTGTAAAAACTTGTTATCAAACGCTTGATGTCATTTGTGGTATAATAATCCCCCTTGCCGGACTGAATAATGATTATTATGTACACTGTGATTGTGTCAGTCGTGTGCAATCAATAGGAGAATTATGTGAGTCCATTAAAGAACTTCGATGATAATGCTTTGTTGTCGTTGTTGTGACAAACCACAAAAGGAAATAAAGATAAAAAGTATGGTAAAAATCATGTATTCACTAAAGTATCTTCAAAACTATCAATATTATATACAGACACGGTAGGAGCCAAAGATTATTTTTTTTACTGACGTTTCGGTCTAAGGTCTTCATCTGTTAGATGAAGTTTGCGTGACACAATCAATGGGGCAAGATTACAATCGTCTCTGTAAAGAATTTCTATTTATTTGCACAGATGATGTATTGAATGATATCTTAATGTATAATATTCTTTAGAGTACATGTTTCCTATTTTCTCCTCTAGCTTTCTTCCTTTCTCTTTTCACTCATATCCGTATCTATGAATCCATTAACGTTCATAATACATTTTTTTTTTCAGGGGGGTGATGTTTATGTACATAATTATGCGTAAGCTATCAATTTTGGACGTCACAATCATGCTTTTCATATAGCTTATGACTTTCCACACAAATTAATGTATAATAACATATTCCATGTACAAGCTATGTACATGCTTGTGTATAATGTATATGAATTTTGTGAATCACTTACTCACTCAATCAGTCAATCATTATCAATTTTTCAATAGACAACTGGCGGCGCAAAGAGTAACAAAAGGCGGGAAACATGGGGTAGCCGTTTTGACTTCATGGTTACCTCCCTCGGTCACGTGGTCAGTCTGGAGAATATTTGGTGGCTTCCTTACCTGTTCTACCGTAATGGTGGCGGTAAGCACGCATGACAAGATTCATTGATTACCTTTTTTTCTCTGTTGTCACTATCGATGCATTTTGTTTGATCAGCACTACCGAGTAGAAAGACGGCGAATCATATAGATTTTCCCGGTCAATTTCACACTTTTGTAATTCCAATTATTGAGTGTGTGCATTCAAATTCACACAGTGCATCCACGTGAAAAATATTCGAACATTCAAATTCAGAATCCGCGAGATGAATTCCATTCATGGCAGCTTTGCCGTCAAATCAAATTCACGCATGTGTTCAATTTCTAAATGCGAGTAGTGTATGTTTACTTCTTCTAATCTGCCCATGAGTTATTAAATTTTGTGTTATGTTGTATTTATTTACATGTGTAAATGTACATGAATGTACGTATGTATGTATGTATGTATGTATGCAGATATTCCTAGGTGTACACCCATATGCCAACAAGAAGAATTTCATATATGGACAATAAATGAATCTGAATCTGAATCTGAATGTTAACGACCTACTCTTATGTTATTAAAACCCTTGTCAGTTATGTGACCAGCTAAATTTACGAGTTGTATGTACATTTCTGCTGTGTATCTCCCTTGAAGAAGAATACCAAAGGCACTTGGGCGAGTTACAGTACTTTTCCACATGATATACTAAAAAATTCGTATAAGTTGTATGTTTCTTTTTCACCTTTTCACCTCAAATGCTTTAAATAGCAATTACCTTGAACAACTAGTGGTTGTTTGTTTTTACAATGCTACCAAAAGTATTCAAACATCCCTGTAGTTTGGTCTAATGACCCATTATTATATACTCATTTCGAATCAACTGCCAACTGCCTTTTCACCCAAAGTGTTTAGCAAATGAATACATGAAAATGTATGTACTGTATATGAACTGTCCTCGTAAGGTACAATTTCATGCTAGTTAAATCTCGGGCTCGTATGTTTATTCCTGTTGTGGATTTTCCCCCAAAACGGAAACTAATGTCATGTATTTGATGTACGGCATTTCTTCTTTTTGTCCCCAATTGAATACAGAGTGCATAGAACTCGTCCATACACTCTTCACTGATATCCACCTGTGTGTATTCCTTAGATCGTTTCGTTTGCCCTATACTCATAATGTGTTAAACATACTCTTGTCAAGATGTTATGGAATCCAAATAACACTCATTCTTTGTACAGCTCGGTCGTGATTTGGCAAAATGGTGTATGTCTGAAAAATATCATGTTTTTGGTTTTTACCATTTGGGGGGTTTTCGATGCCGAAATTTTCATGTGACCAACTTTCGTAAGTCATCGATCCTTTGTTTCCGAGATATTTGGGGCTATCTCTGTATTATTGTATCAATTTTCCTGCTTTTGATTAGGCAAAAGGGTGTATCTTTACATACACCCTTGACGTACAATGACGTACCAGGATAGAGAACACATGATTTGGCAAAAGGGTGTATCTCTAGATACACCTCTAACCGTGCACGCTGGGGAGAGCTTAAAGATTTGGCAGATAGGTGTATCTTTAGATACATCCATCTGCCGAATGAATCATGAATTATAGTTGCGAAGTATGATAAGGCAGAAAGGTGTATCTTTTATACTCTGTGTATATTATAGACTCTGCTATACGTGCTGCTGGCATGTATGTGAACCGTTTCACCGGTCGGTGCGGTGGCGGGCCATGCTCCTGACTCAAACTGGCAGCCCGTTGCACTGCAGAAGTTTCTCCTTGTTGCTAGTCGTTGAGTAGATAGAACCTAATATCTAGAAGTTCAGATCTAACGTTTGTCCTAGACTTCTATGGCCACTTCTATGCCATTAGATGCGCAGATTCGTAAAATCAAGCATTTCTGTTGAAATGACAGCTTTTCCGGCAAGTGTGGCTGTGGGATGAGAGTTCTCTACGCTTCAAAATGACAGTGATCCCTGCACTGTCCGTGCTGTGCAGTGCATGCAGAAACCTGTACATAGTGTAATGGTGTGCTGTGTGACTGTAAGATCGGCTACCCATTACGCTATGCGTATGGGGCTGTTACCTAACAGACATTTAGTGGCAGTTACACACAAAGGTCTAGAGAAAGATGTGTCCCTGTCTTTGGAAATGATACTTGGATGTACTGCTCAAAGAGCTCAGTGGATGCAAACAGTTAAATGATCCTACCTGAATTTTCACATTTATTGAATTTATTGCAAAAATTGGGAGCAGCATGATAACTGCGTTTTTAAGAACAGATACATGATGTGCAAACAACTGCCTTTTTGTTCGCTAAAGCATTCAGTAGAGAAAACACACGAACCTTTTGTCGAAAAAAGGGGCACAAAGCTAAAAATATAATAAATCATCTCATTGGAAGTAGAAGTTTTTGAAAAAAGGGAGGAGAAGGAAGAAGAAAAATTCTTCAGCTGTAATCCTCAACCATGCATCTCTATGAGACCATGTTTTGTTAATATTCAGACTCTAGGGTGAGTTCTAATTTGCGCACATTTTTCTATGTTTGATGAACAAGTTGTGCATCCTGATATTTTTCTTTATTGTTATTTTTAAAATCTTTTTGTAATAATGAAGTAAAGATTGTCAAGAGTTAACATTTGATTAGAAATGGTCTCACATACACCCTTCTCCCTACAAAATCTCTGGTATATTTTGTTATTGTTTAATTTGGCAAAAAGGTGTATCTCTATACATACACCTTTTTGCCAACTTAAATGCACGATTTCTCACGGTGCATGAGAAGATACACCTTTTTGCCAAAATAGCGTGGGTTGCAGTCCCTGTAAACGTAATTTGGCAAAAAGGTGTATCTCTATGCATACACCTTTTTGCCAAGTTAAATGCATGATTTCTTACGGTGTATGTGAAGATACACCTTTTTGCCAAAATAGCGTGGGTCGCAGTCCCTGTAAACGTGATTTGGCAAAAAGGTGTATGTCTCTAAACATGCTAAAAGTGCTAATTCTGAAGTACTCTTTAAAGTTAGATGCAAGAAAATTATCAGGAAATAAAATTTGAAGTGTACACTAAATCATGGAATTGAATCCCTGAGCGTTGCACAGTTTAGGTGGCTTCTACGGTCAAGGAAACTGCCAAAACTTTAAAGTCGATTTTCTCGGCTTTGTAGTCGCTGTAAAACGGCAGACATACACCTTTTTGCCAAATCACGACCGAGCTTTTCAGGGTCTGTACACCTCCATTGAAGGTCAAGGTGCCTTTGAAACCTATTCCACTCCCCCACGGGTATTCACACACTATCAGACTCGTCTATTTTATGTATACAAGTGTACCCCCAATTTGATTCAACTTTTAGCTCTCCAAATACTCATAATGTTTTCAGTTGTATTCGTTTTCACAATGCCCATTGATTTTTTTGTCATATGTATTTGTTTCAACCCGAACTAGAATAAGACCAGAGGGTCATTACGTGTATGCTCTCTTTGTTCATCCCTTACACCCCCACTAATTGAGGGCAGTCATCTCAACCACTTACCTTATAGCCTGATCAGCGAATTTCAATCTCCATTTTGATCCGTCCTGTATACCCCTCCCTGTTATGTAACATTGTGCTTTGGGTATGAATTGTTTTCACATTTTTTTCTACTTGTTGTGTAACATGACGCGTGAACTGTTTTCACATTTTTTTTTCTATTCTTTTGTAAGACATTGCCCAGTAAAACTTGGCCGAGAAGGTCGTTTGTCTGCTCTGGTTGTTCGCAAGTTTACTTACCCTGTCTTTTAAAAGCTGAATTGTATGTGTGTTTAAACAGCCTTAGCGTTTTACATGCTGATTTTTCAACACATGCCTAAGAAATATTTGTCTATCCCACCTCCGCCCTCTTCCCCCTCCTCATCAAACACTTTTTATTCTTCTTCTCTCTCTCTTTTTTTTTTTTTTCATACGTGAGCGCCTAGAATTCCACTGTTTTTCCCCTTGCCAAACAATACAAGTTACGCATGAAATCAGTGCGTTTAACTCCGGGACGGTTGAATTGGGAGCGGAGGTGCAGGATATACAGTATCCTTTTCCGAACAATAGACCGGTTTATTCATGCATGTATAAATGTATAAATGTATAAATTCAGTTCGCATACAGCTGCTGCCCCGTCTGCCCCTGCGAGGGTTATCAGTTATAGTACGTACATGTTCACTCATTTCAGCAGTTGTCCGACATGAGTAATGTCAGCAAATTAACTTAAACCTGTTCCATTCGCGCACTGGTATTCACACGCTGTAAGACTCATCTATCAATATTCTATGTACATAATGGATGTACCCTAATTTGGATTCAACTTGTCGTTGGCCAAATACTTATAATGTTTTCAGATGTATTCGTTTTCTAGATGCCCACGGATTTTTTTAATCACGTGTATATGTTTCAACCAGAGCTAGAATAAGACCAGAGGTTCATTACGTGTATCCTCTTTTTTTTTCATTCCTTACACCCCCCCCCCACCAATTGAGGGCAGTCACCTCAACCACTTACCGTATAGCCAGATCAACTAATTTCATTCTCCATTTTGATCCGTCCTGTATACCCCTCCCTGTTATGTGACATTGCGCTTTGCGCATGAATTGTTTTCAAATTTTTCTACTTGTTGTGTAACATGACGCGTGAACTGTTTTCACATTTTTTCTATTCTTTTGTAAACCTTGACCGAGAAGGTCGTTTGTCTGCTCTGGTTGTTCGCAAGTTCATTTACCCTGTCTTTTAAGAGCTGAATATTAATGTATGTGTGTTTTAACAGCCCTCGCGTTTTACATGTTGACTTAACAACACATGCCTATGAAAAAAAAAATTGTCTATCCCACCTCCGCCCTCTTCACCCTCCTCATCAAACACTTGTTTTTGTTTGTTTGGTTTTTTGCTCTTTTTTGCTCTTTTTTTATACGTGAGCGCCTATAATTCGATTGTTTTCCCCACTTTGTCAAACAATACAAGTTATATGCAATCGGTATGTTTAACCCCAGGACGGTTGAATCGGGAGCGGAGGTGGGACATACAGTACATCCTTTTTCGAACAATAGACCGGTTTGTTTATGCATCCAAATGTATGAATATCGCTTTTCCTGAGACTTTGTAATAATCTGTTGTTGCTTTTGTTTCTTGTCACCTTTTGTAAGTATGGTATTCAGTTCGCATACATGAGTACTGCTATTGCCCCGTCTGCCCCTACGAGGGTTATCATTAGTATACGTACACGTTCACTCATTTCAGCAGTTGTCCGACATGCGTAATGTCAGCAATTTAACTTAAACCTGTTCCATTCACGCATTGGTATTCACATAATATAAGACGCATTTAATGATATTTTATCGGTACATGTGTACATGTGTGCATTTTCTTGCTGATTTTTTCAACACATGTCTATAGAATACTTGTCTATCCCACCTTAGCCTTCTTCACCCTCCTCATCAAAACACTCTGTTTGTTTGATTTTTTTTTTTTGCTCTTTTTACACGCGAGTGCCTTTAATTCCACTGTTTTTCCCACCATCAATCACAAATTAAACTGCAGTTTTATACACATTCATTCAGTGCGTTGAACACCGGGAGGGTTGAATCGGGAAGGAGGATGGGCTATACAGTATGTATTTACAGATGTGTTTTTTTTTTCCATCCTGTAAATCAATGTTTTGTTTAGATAATACTCATAACTATTTCCTATAAAAGGCAAATCTGTCCAAATTCGGGAGCTATCTCTATGTCCTCTCTTACAGACTTTGACTAATTGTGTGTACGCTTTCTACCTGTGTTGTTTATGTATTAATCTATGTTCTTTTCCTATGCTGCTTATGTATTCTATGTTTTTGATCATGTTGCCAGAAATCTATCTCTATGTGAATTTGCCTACTCGCTGTACTATCCGTGAACCCGGGGTTGTTAGTGCTTCCCTTGTGCCATCATATTTCATTCCTTTACAAACTCGTCAGTTGACATGCCTTCATATACTTTATGACTCTCCTTATGGCTAATCGACTCAATGCAGCATTTGATTCCCTTGATGATGATGAACTCTTTGATTTGTTTAGACGCTTCCCTTCGGAATTAAGTCGGAATAAGTTACATTCGTCTACTTTTTTTTGGTAATCTTATTGCCAACAATGTTAACTCATCTTCAAAAGATTTATATAATGCTTTTGATTTTGAACATGACTTCACTCAAACTCCTTCTAAGTATGTCACTGTTGATCAATTTAAAGATTTTACAAAGAGTTTTTCACAATGCACATTTTCTGTGTTACAATTAAATATAAGGAGTATTAATAAACATTTGTATGAATTACAGATATTATTAGATAACCAAAATAAACAAAAAATTTCAGTAATAGGCTTAACTGAAACATGGTTATCATCTGATGATAATTTGCCGTATGCATTAAATGGCTATGATTTTATTGTTAATAACAGAGTGAACAGGACGGGTGGTGGGGTTGCGTTTTATTTATTTCACAAATATGAATATAGTGTTTGTGATGAATTTAATACCATGAATGATATTTTAGAGTCCCTGTTTGTGGAAATCTTCATTCCGCAAAGTGAAAATATTATGATTGGTATTGTTTATAGACCAACAAATTGTACAACAAACCTATTAAAAAGCCCGTTGTTTTTTTTTACAA
Organism: Diadema setosum; assembly: GCF_964275005.1. NCBI lineage: Eukaryota > Metazoa > Echinodermata > Echinoidea > Diadematoida > Diadematidae > Diadema > Diadema setosum. Next base: position 43,432,575 of record NC_092687.1, on the reverse strand, counting down.
ATAAAGATATTTTCATAATGGGTGATTCTAACATTGATTTGATTAAGAATGATGATAATACATCTCAAGAATTTCTTGAAATGTTTTTGTCAGCTTTTTTTTTGCCATTAACTTCGAAGCCAACTTGTTACAAATCATTCCGCCACCCTCCTTGATAATGTTTTTACTAATTCTGTGCAGATTTTAAATTCTTTTATCATTTTATCTGATATTACTGATCATTTTCCCATTATAGCATGTTTTGACCTTAAACAATGTGTTAATAAGTTTCATTCTTTTTCATCCAGAGGTAGAGCTACACCAAAAAAAAAAAAAAAAAAAAAAAAAATTGGCTAGCCTTGGTGCTAACCTAGATAGGGTTGATTGGTCTAGTGTTTATGATAATAATGATATAAATGTAACGTGTGAGAATTTCTCAGGGATAATTAATAGATATTTAGAGGAATATATTCCCAGATTAAAAGAACAGTCAGTTAATTATAAAACTTTTCCCAAATTACCATGGATTACAAAATCTCTTCTTCATTCAATAAATACGAAAAATAGGTTATATCATAAATTCAAAATGAAAAAAAAAACAACTGAGAAGTCAAAAAATGAATACACTTCGTATAAAAATATTTTAACGAAGATTATACGGTTGGAAAAGAGAAAATATTATATGATTCAGCTAGAAAAATATAAACATGATATAAAAGATACATGGAAGGTGTTGAAGCAGGCTATGAATATATTGAAAAAGAAATCAGAAATTATAAAAATAAGACATGATAATAAAGTTTTTGAAGATCCCAATGATATAGTAAATATATTTCTTATTCTTATTTTTCAATGATTGGAGAGAACTTAGCAGAAAAAATACCGCAGTCAAAAAAAAAATCTTTTTTGTTCCAACAACAAAATATGAAATTATAAATATTGTTACCGCAATGAATAACAAGCGAAGTGCCGGTTATGATGATATCAGTAATCTTATTTTAAAGGGAATTATATCTTCAATTGCTGACCCACTTTCATATATCTTTAATAAATCCTTATCAAGTGGTGTTTTTCCTGATTTTATGAAAATAGCTAAGGTTTTCTCTTTATTAAAAAAAAAGGAGATGATTGATATATTATTATAGACCTATTTCTTTGCTTTCATCTTTATCTAAAATATTGGAAAAATTGATATTTATAAGAACAATAAATTTTCTGAATTTGTATAATGTTTTTACAAATTCGCAATTTGGGTTTCGTCAGAAACATAGCACCATTCATGTTCTTTTAAAGTTTATTGACCACGCTGCGCACACTTGATAATCATTCTCATCTTATTGGTATCTTCCTGGACTTCTCCAAGGCCTTCGATACAATTAATCATGAAATATTACTTTATAAACGGTCTCATTATGGAATACACGGGAAGGCCTTGGAGTGGTTCAGGAGTTACCTACATAACCGAAAACAATATGTATCTCTGAACAAGTACAGCTCGAGTTTAGAATTCATTAAATGTGGCGTCCCACAGGGTAGTTTATTAGGAACTTTACTTTTTATCATTTGAAGGGGTCGGTGCAATATAGTGCTTACCCACACAATAGTCATTTTGAGATAATCGCTGTTGAATGTTTGGAAAGTCCATACATTGTACATTAATAAAACATGAATGCATGCATTTTTTACCATCTTATAGGTTCAATTCAAATATGATATTTTCATGGAGGTTAGAGTGAAGGCTAAGGATTATAAAAATGCATGTAACTCAATTTTGACAGAAGTGTGGGTTAGCACTATATTGCACCGACCCCTTCATTTATATTAATGACTTTTGCAGATCATCTGACATACTCTCATTTATACTTTTTGCTGACGATTCAAATATTTTCTTTTCTCACCAAAATCCAGATACTCTTGCACGCATCGTTAATTCTGAATTGAAAAAAGTAACTCAGTGGATAAGAGCGAATAAATCATCTCTAAATCTTAAGAAAACTAAGTATATGTTTTTTAGTAATTCTTTAGAAGATTTAGGAAGAGGTATTGCTTTTGATGACACTTTGTTAGAACGAGTTTCTCATATAAAATTCCTTGGTATCTCAGTGGACGATAAACTTTAGTGGAGGCCGCATATTACAAACATTAGTACAATAATTTCACGCAATATTGGTATTATTAATAGACTCAAGTTTCATATTCCATTGTCCTCTTTGTTGACGTTGTATTTTTCTCTAAAAATACCTTATCTTAATTACGGACTCCTTTAGCGTGGGGTAGTGCCCATCAAAACCTATTAGATAAATTACTTTTATCACAAAAAAAGAAGGTTATTCGTATTATTTGTGGCGTCCCGCCACGTTCCCCTACAGAGCCATTATTCACTAAATATAAGATTTTGAAAATTAAAGATTTATATTTTTTCCAACTTGGTCAGTTTATGTTTAATTACAATGTAAATGTACTTCCCAGTATTTTCAATTCAATGTTCCCACGGAACCAGTCTTTTCATGATTATCCCACTAGACAATCTAATGAGTTTCATTTACCCCTCCTGAGAACTTTATTGGCCCAGAATATATTTATATACACTGGTCCTAGATTTTGGAACTCACTGAGCTGTGAAATAAAAGATTCCCCATCTTTGTATAAGCGCAAGTTGAAATCTTTTCTTCTCTCTCTGATATGTTTTTTTTTTCCTTAGTTATAGGTTTCGTCAACCTCAGGGTTCATCATCCACCCACCAATCATTCAATCACCGATTTTCATTATTACGTAAAGAAGTAGCCATTACAATCCATGCTCAGCTGCATGCAGCACCAACTCTATGAAGCACATTCTCTACCATCCCCTGTTCCATTTCCCTTGTTCAGCGTGTAGGCATTCTCTCATTCTCTTTTTCTTTCTTTCCTTCCATATTTTTCATCTATTCTGGCAAGTAGTGTCATGTTGTTGTGTTTCTTCTGTTTTGTCCCGTCCTGTCGTATATCATATTTTTTCACAAGTGTGTGTAGTAATTCATAAGTTTTGTGAGTGGTTCACAATCTACAAGCTTTGCTTTTTAGTGGACCTCTCTTTTCTTTCTTCCTTTTTTTTTTTCAACTGAAGCATGACTTTGTATTATTATTGTATTTGCCAGTATGCGCTCTTATGTTTATCGATATCATTTGTTTATTGCAAAGGCAAATGTTTTTGTTTATGATGTAATACCTGATTTATCTTGTGTTATGTTTTTGTTGAAAAAAAAAAGAAAGAAGAAGAATGAAAATGAATGAATTGAATTGAATGAAATTGAATTGAATTGAATTGACTGTATTAAAGTAATACTACCCGTGCATACGAATTCGTTTTGGGCTTTCAGGTGATCAATTTCGTATTTCAGGAAATCAATTTGATGAAGAAAATATAAGGATTTTTTGAAAGGGGGCAATGGGTGAGGATGAGGAGGAGGAATGGAGAAAGAAAAAAAAAAGCACACGGGTAGGCCTATACACAACTTAGATAGGCTAGCGTATGATACGATTGTTTAAAGGTTCTTTATTGTTCTGTATTCATTTTTTTTTTGGTTTTGCTTTTCAAGATATTTAAATTGTAAAGTCCAATTAGCAGTGCATTCAATCAACACGACAATCTAAACATACTCCTGAATGACACCTTGCATGCACTAAATGGGGCAAGGCCCCAATACTAACCACAAAATGAATGAATTTAAAGGCAAACTGACTCAAAATGATCTCACATAGTCCCCCAAAGGAGAACCAACAATACATGAATAAACAACGAACAAGACGTATATGATTTACATGTTGAATGTAGTCGATATTTTGTTTTATTTATTTATTTATTTATTTTTTTTTTTTGGGGGGGGGGTGTTCGAAGTTGCAATCAACCTTTCCTGTTACGCCCGTTTGTAGTGCCTAATGTGCTTGTGGTATATGCGTGCTATTTTTCCCTCGTCATGCTCGTGAAGTTCAAATTTTAGAATGAGAAGGTGGACCTACACGGGAAAATGAATGTTCTTCATCGTAAAGTCCAACAAAGTAAGTGAAATAGACACATTTACACGACCCCATCTAAATCAAATTCCAGACGTCCTTTAAATTGAATGCACATATGTGACCGTGCACCTCAAAACGAACATAAAGTAGCACACACTGATTTTGCGTGAGGACTGAAAATAACTGAAATGGGTCAACCTAGCCGAACTTGACTTTTTCATATTTTCTGCAAGAGCGGGTCTTCTTTTACATTATGCTAAAATTTGGTATCATAAAACGGGCAGGAAAGTGTGTTTTTTTTTTAGCAGTTTATTTCGACCATTCTTGGTAGAATAGTGTGATTACGTGTGTCTTTAGAATCCCTTTTTCATTTCTGAAAAACCTTGTCCACACTCTTCACATTCAACTCTAATAACTTTTGAAAGGATAATGCTATAACTGCTTTGAAAGTTGGCATTAATTATGGTCAGAATGTGTTAATGAGGCATGCTTAATTTCAGTTTAAGCTGATGATCCCTTCATTGTTGTTACTCTGGTGGTTTTCTTCCTGTTTTTTGTCCCATTCATCGCACAGCCAGCACGGTTTGGAAAAGCACTTGAATAGACACTGTACTTCAGAGCCTCTTTTCTCAGTTCACACTTTTCTTGAGTTTGTGCTTTCTTTCCAATATTTAGATAGGTTAGGAGAGTCCATATGATTTGAGTTATACATCGTTTTAAAGATTAAAGTCTGCTCTTTTAGAATATGGTCTTAACTAAAAATTCATGTCTGGCGACTTTTTGTTTGTTTTGAGGTGCAGGGTCACATATTTGGAATATGGTTGCCTTTTCACGAGTTTGAATGACCGACAAGATTCCGTCGCCGACTTGTATTGAATTTGAATACTCATTGCTGGAATGCGTTATTCTATCTTAGATTTGCATGACGCAAATGAATTAACAATGATTGCTCTGATAGTGAATTTGAATGACCGATTTTTTTTTTTTTTTTTTTTTTTATTTGCCGATTCAGTTTTGCGAGCGTGAAATGTGTGAAATTGAATCCTCGGAATAAAAACTTGAATGACAAAATTATGAAATCAACCGGGAAAACCTATACTATGTGTAGTGAAAATATTGAGACACTGACAAAAACAATGCAGGCTCACATTTTTTGTACCCTTGAGTAGGCACCCGGGAAAGAGGAGGTGAATTGATGCCAGTAATCCACAACTATTTTCCCCCAATGGTCTGCAGAGCGCATCAACTACATGCATACGTATACACACTTTCCAGTAGACAAGCCGTGAGAAAAGTTGATTATCCTCTTTAATACCTTATTCAGGCCCGTAAATATCAGTTATATGCTGACTAGAATACTCAAGTTCTAGAATTTTGAATTTTTTTTTTATTCATACGTTTTGCTGGTTTTAATTACTGTTTTTCGTTTTTTACTTTGCCCACCAAGATCCGTCACCCAAACATCTCTCCCGTTTTTCCTGTCACCAACAGTAAAGTAACCTCAAATAGGCATAACAATAAGAAATAAAAATTAAAGGCATTATTTACCTTTTGCAGATAAAAAAAACAGCTTTAGTGCTTCAAAATAGTTGTAAAATGTGAGTTAGTGATGGAAACAACCATTGTAAAAATTATTGTTAGACTGTAAAACCGTCCGCAGTTATGTTTTATTGAGTGAAATAGTGATACCTCCATATATTTAGAGTTTTGTTGTAATTCTTTTTTATGAGAAGATGTTTTGTGATCCAAGTCAAACATTTTTTTTTTATAAATCGCCGCTCTCGAATGTAAATCGTACCTTGAAATGATGAAAACATAATATTATGTACGCATTTAATTCAATAATATAATTAAGTGGTGTTAAGACCTAGTCATATTCACCAATGTCACAACAGGCACAAACCAGAATCAGACATGTCAGATGTCAGGTACTTGTAACCGTCAAATTTTCATTTAGGTTTCGGACTCAAAACAGGTAAATATTGGTTGACCTTTTCAATCCATTTGTGTGTGTTTGTTTTTATATATTTATATTTGTCGGACCCCAATTCTTCTTCCGTTGTTCTCCAAAAGTCTAGTATCATAAAACAAATATGATTTTTTTTTCTCTCTTCGTAGATTTTGTTAACACTTTTTTTTTCAGCCTGATGAGTAGGCTCCCTTAGATTTACTGATTCAGAGTACGAAAAACCCTTCAAAGACTCTTTACGTTCAACTTTCTTAACTTTTGAAGTAATAGTGACATGTATCATTGAGAAAGTCAGTATCAGTCATGAACAGAATAGATTGAATGCAAGTGCAAATTTTCAGTTTACTTCCATAATCACGTAAGATTGTTCTGGTGGAGTTAAGTTCTTTGTCACATTCAGAGAACTGCTAAGTTTAGAAAATGAATAAACCCGTCTCTTTTAGTATCTTTTTATTTGAACATACTATTCGAGAGGTTTCATTATCACATCAGAGTGTTTCGATGGCGTTTAGTATCCTGTTCTTTGTAATATCAAATTCAGATAACTGCTAGTTTTAGAAAATGAATAGAATCGACTCTTTTAACCTCTTTTTATTTGTACACACTATTTGAGAGTGCATGGAATATCCTTAATATTTATATAGGATAGGAAAGTCCCTTATTAAATTTTAAAGCTGCTCTTTCACAGTATACCCTAAAAGAAAAAAAATATATAATGCTGTTACGTTTTACAGGTTTTGTAGAGCAGCGTAACGATTCTAGATTTGTGAATAGCATTATTTCGTCCATTATTAGTTATTCTTACATTGAAATGTAAGAATTGAATACTTGGATATAAGAACAACCCAAGTCCAAATATGGCTATCGTCTTTGGAGAGCCTTTACAAAGTCAGCAAAGATAAATGATTAGTAAAATGAACGTTTTACATTTAAATTTGTGTAAATAACAATCTACTTACTGAGAAAAAAATCAGGAAATTATTTCACGATTTCTATTTTGTCTAAATTTTCCGTAATAATCTTGGGTCGTTTTTATGTTCTGGTACCAAGTTCAAATCCTTTTCAATGATTATTCTATCACTCTATTCAACATTACTGCCAAAGGAATAATTTCGTTCAGATTTACTTTAAAATCTCAGATGACTTGATAATGGAATAGTCTGACGTGACTCAAATTCAATCAGTATATGTCTTCGAAATGAACTAAAAAAATAATTGTTATCTCTTGCATTATTGTTCTAGAAGATTCTTCATGAGGGGATTCTATTTCTATCTGGATTTGATACCCAAATATATATATATGAAGGGTTTGTTTGCAAAAACCGATAAGTCCATTTTTGAAGATTTTGAAGTTCGATTTCTGTCATAATGTACAAAATAATACCTTTTAAATGATATGTTGGTCACTACATATAAAGGTATATCTTTGAAGTTATGGTCAAAAGAAGCAAAAATTTTCTTATTATTCTCTTTATTTTTCTTGACCTTTAATCGCAAATATCTCCATTTGGCAAATATGGACTTATCGGTTTTTGCAAACAAACTCTTCATATATATATATATATATATATATATATATATGTGTGTGTGTGTATAATTGTGATCATGTGTAAGATGGCATAATTATCTTTCAACCGCCTTTAATCACTTTTTCACCACCCTTTAATCGCGAGCAATGTTTCGTTAAAAGACCAAACTTCAAAATCTCCCAAATTTACCTTGGTCCGAACTTAAATATGATAGAAGTCATCCACAGATAAATGTGAATAGAGAAAATGCAGCCTTTTTCTCTTGTTTGTAGAACAAATCAGTGAAAAGGAGAAAAGTCGGAAAATCCTATCAAAATTGTTTATTTCTTAAAGTGTTTGTGCATTCAATCGCTGGACGAGAAGACTACAAAACTTTGTGACGTCGTGTAGGTAAAATATGGAAAAAGAATTATTTTCACTCTTCAAACATGAATTACATAAAGAGCACTGGACTAACCTCTTCCGGCAGCAGAGGTAATTACTACCCTCGACAGTAAGAGTCGAGGAATTGCGTAATTTTCAATAAAAATCAAGCTATATCTGTAACATATTTCTTTTTGTTGTTTTCCATTGTCGATGTTAGACTTTAAGTAGTAAACAATTCTGCGGTATTGGTCATTTCTTGCACATCACACGGGTTCCCATTTAATTTTAAGGGTATTGTAATTCCCCTTGCCTTCTGAAATGTCAAGTGCCCTTTTATTATCCAAGAATAAGCTCGAATAGAAAGAGGTTATTCTAATGTTTCGTAGACAGGGAACAACATGATATGTTGTGACATCACAAGGCTATTACAGTTGCAAGCTTATCTAGTGATTGCGGCACATGTGATATATAATAAATCATATTCATTTCTGGTCAGGTTCCTTCTGTTTACGTTTGTTATAAATCTACAAGACGTAACTACTGTATTTCGAACGGAACGTCCAACTTTCTTAATCTTCTGATGTGTGCTGCATTTACCAGATCATCATCATGAAGAGTTTTAGCGCAAAAATGTTAAGTGATATATCCAATGTTGCGCAAGAACAACTTTTCTAAAAATTATGAAAAAAAAAGGTATGTTTTCATATCATTTTCTTTGTCTTGTAGGAGGTTTAATCGCAAATATTCTAAATTGCCAGATACCTAGTTTTTCAATCAACCTCTTCACATAAATGCTGTTTCTCCCCTTCGTGCAACAGTCCTAACTTCATCTTGAATCCTGGTTTTATTTGCCCTTGCAGTTGTCTTCATGATTCCATATCTTCTTTTCGTATTGTTGGGCGCCTTACCGCTGGTTGTCTTGGAGTTTGCTGTAGGTCAATACAGTAGCAGCAATATGAAGAGTGTCTGGAATGCGATTCCGATTATGAGAGGTAATGGCTCCTATTTTTGTCAGTTGTACCTTCATGCGTCAGACATGGCATGCATGTATATATACAGTGTATTATATTATATATATATATACAACATATACTATGTATATATATATATATATATATATATATATATATATATATATATATATAATATATGTATATATGGGTGTTACGAAAAATAAACCCACTTTCGATCCTTGATAGCTCAAAAGCTATATATCACGTTACACTGACATTGATATGAGCAAAACCTGAATAGTGTACAGTTTCTTTTGGTGGTAATTTGAAATAGAAAAGCATGAATCTCATTAAATTCGATTATATTCTTGAAGCTGGGGTTCAGACTTTGCTCCAAAATCAACCCTCTGTACCAAAATTCTATCTTTGCACTGGGGTCAGTTGGTGTGTATGGGAGTGTGTGGTTAAACCAAGATAATTTTCCTTGACAATTGCCAGAGTTTAAATGCTTTATTGTTTGTTTGTTTTTTCATGACGAATTCCACTATCAAAGTAAGTAATTTTTCATCCTGAAATGTGATTTGATTTGATTTGATTTTGATTATGTAGTGTATGCCAGCACATGGATAGGCCTACATGCGCTTACACTTTCATGTGCATGCATTTTTACCATGAATTCAGACTAGCAGTGCCAAGGGCAATCCATCATGAATCACTGATAAAGCATTCATGTGCCTTGGAACAAGAGACCAGAAGCTTAGTCAACAGAGCTCTGAAACAGTGGTTTCGTGGTATTCATGTTCATTGTTCGGGGTCATGTAAGCGCACACTCACATGCCCATCATTGGTTCCTGTGTAAAGTTCAAATTCTTTAAAGAGGGTACAAAATTGGCCAAAATCTGGAACCTACCTTTAAAATTAATCATGGAATATAATGAAACTGATTTATGCTTTCATTCAAATCATCTCTAACTAAATTTTACACTGTTCAACTATTACTCATCAATGGCAGCGCTATCTGATATACAGTTTTCATATTACTAAGGATCAAAAGCGGTTAATGTTTTATGTGTGTGTGTGTGTGTGTGTGTGTATGTGTGTGCGGCACCTATTATATATATATATATATATATATTTGTGAGATATGAGAAAGGAAGGAGAAATCGGTGCGTAGCTTTGACATCATTATTCCTTTAACTGTTCATTATATATATATAATATATATATATATATATATATATATATATATATACTGGATATGCATAATATATATGTTTAGGTGTATGAAATAATATATAATATACAGAAAATGAGAGAGCAAGATACTCTGATTATCAACGTTTGCATACAATGTGATAACCAAAATAACTGTTGACGGGTTTGAAACTCAGCAAGGACACAGAGAGGACTTCAGTTGTTGATGTACTATTATGGTACATCACAGGAAAAGTTTAAACGAGGTTGATTCCCCCCTTTTTTTCTAATGCTCCGATGAGCTACAAGCCTCCTGCGCTCTTGCATGTCATCATAAAAGTATGGAAGACAACGAGGATGGGACTGTGTGTCAAGAAGCCGCTACTCTTGTGGAAGGGAGGGTGTTCAACTTACATAATGTTTTTCACACATTATGAGTTAAAATCCGTACTTATACTTTAGAAATCACGAAAAGGAACCTGGACTTAGCACCTAAACGACGCGAGAATCTGTACTTGAGGCAGCGCCTGACAAAATAACAATAATAATAAATAGTTTTATTCACAATAATAATGATAGCTGCAATAATAATAACAATGATATTAATAGTAAAAATAATAGTTAAAGAAATAGTAATGTTCATTGACCCTACCTGCCAAAATATCAACAAATCCTTCATAAATGAAGTTTGAAGTTTGAAGTTTTTTATAAGCAACAACATTTTGCACATGTACATATAAGATTCATAACACAATTGTATCTACATACAAATGTGAAAAAAATATACTGATCTGTTACTCCTTTACAATAACATGATTAAATGATGATATTTCAGAGTGAAATATGATACATGTAGCATAATTGTTGGAAACCAAAAGTTAGCACAAGTGCTAGTCGAGATTGGTCACCTTGATCTTCATACTAAAAGCTAAATACAAAAGAAAAATATCATTATTACATGGTTAGTTGAAATGACTGTTAATATTTATACAATGTATATCATTCATGCTCTAACATAGAAAACTAATAATACTTGATACAGTATAATATCTATTAGAGTAGGAAATCTGCAAGGCATGTACGAAATGTAGATCTTTTGCTTTGTTCACCCATTTCTCGTGGAAATGTGTTTCCCAAAATTCTCGGATCACTACGAAAATGTAATCATCTGTTATTTGTATCATTCTAAACCTTTTCTGCAAGTTTCATTCAAATCCGTTCATTCCTTTTTGAGTTATTTTGCACACAGACAAACTAACTAACTAACTAACGAACAAACACACAAACACACAAACCAACGTCAACGAAAACATAACCTCCTCCCTTGGCGGAGGTAATAATAATAACAATAAATACAAAATGACTTTACCATTTTAATGAGGATAACCTATTAGTATGCAGTAGGCCGAGAGAAATGGGGGGGGGGGGGGGGATAAGAGACAGCAGCACCAGAACACAACATTATTCTAACTGATGCCTGCTGAATATTTGCATAATATTGACTGGCCTCGATGGAGATACCAGAAAATATTCTTTCAATGCGGGTAATATTTATCTGGTATCTCCCTCAAGGCCAGTCAATATCATAATTATTACCTATCCCCTAGGTAAATTAGGAAAATATGTGAATACGGCTATGCACTATGATATAGATCAAGCCACATTTGACAACCTATAGATCATCACCAACATGTCGAATAATTGAAAATTGTTCATCAGTGTATACCATAGACCGATTCAATTTCGATGACCTATTCACCTACCACCGCTAGAGGCGCTATAATGGTCGCCATAACTGGGGTCCGACGGTGGCTTCCAGCGAGCTAGCAACCCAGCGAGTTGCACTTGCAGCTGAGTAGCCTAGCGTACCCATCGCGCATAGTTAGCCGGGCCTGGCCGCTGCGTCGCGGTCGGTGACCGCCGCGCTAATACTGTGATTGTTTACTCACTGTGGGAAAAGTCATTCAGCGGCTTTTAATGCTTTTCTTTTGGACAAACCGAGTGATTCAGACATAGTAATCTACAATCAAAACTTCAAAGGAAGGATCAGGAAAACATATTGTGCAGTTTGGGTGCACAAATTACAGGAAAAAAGATGGAAATGGAAGCTGCACGTCAGTGTGTGAAATTCAGACACCACTGACGCATGATAAATATACAATTAGAGACAATTACGTGAAATACAACGGTATAAAAAACGCATAGATATCGAAGCAAACTATGCCTACTAGATTCTCTATTTAACTAGGTTTTCACTGCGTATTCGTAAAATATGTTGTTCATTTTAGAAGACAAGTTCAGATCAAAGATTTTGATAATTCACTGATTTTTTTTAATGCTTGGGTGCACTACTTGCCAAAGTTAGAATACACTTCCTGGTTATACTATATTATGACAAATACAGCTAAATAAATATTTCAAGATGCGTTAAATTCTTATATTGTTTTCACTTCTTCAATCTTCAGCACTGAATTGACCATAGGCCCTATTCAATTTTGGCCTGGAACTCTGAATTTGATTTTTGATAAAGTGATAGGCCTACTATAAATATTAAACCATGGATGGTGGCAATCATCCGTTTCATAATCATATTAAGAAAGTATGATTTGAAAATCACCTTTGTAGATCATAATATTAGGCGTTAGCGTGATGTTATGCAAGGTTACTTAGACCTAAAATAGTAGTTTTGGCTGTTGACATCAGGCAACGTAAATTAAGATTATACGGCTTAGAAACGCGTAGATTTGTATTCCTTTTGGTTTACTTACTTAGGCTTGCCTGAAGTTATCGACAACCGAAAATGATATAGGATGTAGGGTTCTAGAAGTCAATAGGTCTAGATCTAGTCTGGACTCTTGCCTAGAATTCTAGATAAGATCTAACGTTAGGCAGATTCTACCCCGCTGGCCCGAGACTCCCGAGTAAAGGCAAAAGCCTAAAAAGTTAACTGATAGGTTGCAATTTACAGCGCCATATCTAGCTCAAGATTCTTATTCATTATTTGTATTTAATTAATCAGTTAACTTCTCAACAGTCTAGGCTTACTAGCAAGAAGTCTGCCTGCGCCTAGCAATAGTTCTCCCCAGCGGTTTTTATTATCTTTTTATACACAAAATTGATGTGAACATATGGGGCTTACACGCGAGTACCCAAGTCATCACCAAAGAAATAGAGTCTAGCTACACTCACGGATCGTACCGATATTTACCTTGAAATTCAAGTTTTGGCTACAGCCGTATGTCATCTACCCATTCGCTCATAGTCGGTATAAGTTGTTTATTTTTATTTTTTTATTTTTTTATTTTTTTAGCTACCGAAAAAAAAAAAGTAGACTCTAGTTGTCACAAATCCAGATGCGTCGATCGCTGCCAGCGCCAGAGATAGCTAGCTGGCCGGCTGGCGCCGGGTGGTAAAAGCACTGGCTGCCGCTGGCACCCTTGCCACGCACGCAGGGCGCTTGCCGACCCAGCCGCGAATATTTTTTTCGTACATGGAAAATCTACAGTACATGAATTATTCATAAGTTGAGCTTAGATTTTGAAGTGCGCAAGCGCAAGGACTCTGCCAACTTGTACACAATGAATGGACTCTACTAGCGAGACTCGCACAGCCCTGACTACTCTCTGTGTACACATGCAGCGAGCTACTGTGTAGTAGTAGTAGTAATGTTTCTCTCTCTGTGTGTGTGTGTGTGTGTGTGTGTGTGTGTCTGTGTCTGTGTGTGCGTTGTGCATGTACATTTGCCCCGCAGAGCGTACTCATGACGAGGTTCAATTAACGGCATATCGCTATGCAGGAAAATAACTGTCGCTCGCTTGCAATAGCTCTACACTACACATCACATTGCACACACATATCACCTTGTACGCGGACATATCACCTACTTCAAATAAACTGATCAGTTTGAAAACAGTACTAGACTCTACTGAAGTTCGGTCTACTATTAGGCCTATGTGGATTTGAAATGATCTTATCGTTGTAATTCGAAAGTAAACTCGAGATGCTCGATCTCGAGTCACCATGTTCACTGGCAGCACTACCGCTTCATAGATCATACAGGAGTAGGCCAACTGTGGTTAGCGGTGTATTTACGAATACTAGTGCCCAAAATGATCCACAAACAAAAAATGGTTGTGCAAAAGATTTCGAAAGAGCTCTTATTTGGCCATTTATGCATGTTCGAATAGTGTTAATGTGGCATCAATTCCACAAGCCTATGGCTGTAGAAGTTGTGACTTGTGAAGTTGTACATTTCACGTGAACTACGGATGTACCTGCTCTCCTATCCACGCGTACGCTGGGCTGTTCTGGCTGACAATCATTATGCTCGCTCGCCGCTAGCTCCCCGCTTACTTCCAGCGGGGTTACGTGGGGAGCTCGTGAACCGCGAATCGAATGTAAACTGAATAGCGAGCATTTACGTACGCACGCAGTGATCACATGTGACCATGTATGCAAATAACGTACAGTATGCGAGTCCGTTCATCCCTGTACAAATAGGCCAAGCCATAGAAATTTAGCGAAGTCCACGCGCTTGCGCACTTCAAAATCTAAGCTAAACTTATGAATAATTCATGCCCTGTAGCTTTTCCATGTACGAAAAAAATATTCGCGACCCGGCCTGGATGGCCCCCAGTTATGGCGTCGCCATAAGAGGGCGCACTTCCCTGAACAGTCGCTTGAATTGGTCTATACCATTCAACTCCAACTTCCAAGATATATGTAGTTGCAACAGACGAACTTCAAACATCTGAACGTTTTTACACTTTATTTTTGCTTCGGTTTCAATTAGGAGAGTTGTAATAACAGTTACTGATTGTCACTATGGAGTTATTGAGCACAAATGGACTAGTCATTGTTTGACGTGTAGTGCTGCTGGAAGTGGTCGACCTTGTATGAGTTGATTTATCGGCGTTCTTCTGCGGTGCGTGTAAGCGACACGCAGCGACGTCCTTGAATGTCTTCGCTTTGTGGTCGACCGGAATGTTTACATGTAAAGTGATTGGCTAGACCGGAATGTTTACAGTGCACTCCCGTTATAACGAACACGTCGGTTATAACGAAATTCCGGTTATAACGAAGTAAAAATTTTGGCTGCAATACCATCCACTCTATGTATTTCTATTGTTTATTTGTTCAGTTATAACGAAATTCCGATATAACGAAAGAAAACTGTTGGTCCCGAGGACTTCGTTATAACTGAAGTCCACTGTATAATATGTAAAACCCCGAATGCTCGTGATATGTTCTAATGTCGCCTGCTGAATTCCCAACCCTGCAAAATACCAACTGCAATTGCTTCGGAAAACTTCGTGTAGGTAATAATTCTCGATATTGACCAACATCAAAACATCTTTTCCGGAACAGGTGTTTCTTACGGCCGGATCTTAGCCATGGTAGTATACCGCTGCTTTTACAGCGTGATCATCAGCTACTCCGTCTACTTCTGTTTTGCCTCCTTCACCTCCAATTTGCCCTGGGAGGGCTGCCACCATTCTTGGAACACACCGTACTGCAGTGAGCTTATTGACGATTGTCTGGAAAACGGAGGCATCATTGTTGCCAATGGCAGCTGCGCTAACCAGACAATGATAAGTAAGGATGAGTTTGGAGAATTCAGCATGTCGTTTAGACCGGAGAGTGTTTCCACTGACTCAAGGAATCGTCGCTCTGTTCCGAGCGAGGAGTACTGGAGGCGAGTATACCTGTTCTGAGCAAGTATACATTAAATAAATAGATAAACAACCGGGGGGCGGGGGGGGGGGTGGTTAAGAAATTTTAAAGGGGAGGTTGGAAGATGATCCGTGCATATTGATTACAATGTCCTGATAAAAATGTGCATCTTATGTGAGGAAAGGAAATGATTTCAATATACATTCATAGACTTAAGATGAATACTTCATACCAAATGGTTGAGCAACTAAGCTGTCATCACCCATACTCATATCATATCGGCCGGTATGCATTTACCCAACATTATAATGAGCTTGATCGAAGAAAGGGTTATAATAGTCATTGTTAGATATTCTTACGTAGGACCTCCGTGATGTTAAACAAAATAAAACCTTTCCAGTGATACTTCATTAAACTACCAAGGAATATTTTTGCAGTTACGGTGTATATGTTCAAAGAAATTACTTACCAATATTATAAAGCAACACGAAGAGCATGAACGCTTCTTTTTTGCGATAAAACTCTTCATAAACTGTGAGTGCATGTATTTCTGCAACACGTGTGTCGCACTAGTCAGTTTAAGGACCAAAACATTGGTCAAGGCGAAGGATTCAATGTCATTTAAACACTTTTGTGTATGTTTCTGTGTTTCTGTATTTGCATTTCCTAGTTGATCAAGACTGACTCAATCTTTACGTTTTCTGCTTCTTTTGGGTTTTTTTTTTCCTGCAAACTTGTAACAATGGCCAAGTTTTACCAAGGAGTATGTTTGATGGCTATGACGGGAGAAAGCGCGATAGCGTGAGCCCACTCGGCTGGGCTCTCTATACCATACAGCGAGAGGGCCTTGATTAAAGACTATAATGGTCTCTGACCTGACATGATATTATACTAATGATGCACAGGATAGAGTGCGTTAGTGTAGGCGTAGTGCACTCGAGGGTATTTACAATTGTGAAACATGCACGAGGCGAAGCCGAGTGCATGTTGCACTACATTGTAAATACCCGAGAGTGAGCTACGCCTACACTAACGCCA
Source organism: Diadema setosum (assembly GCF_964275005.1). Classification (NCBI taxonomy): domain Eukaryota; kingdom Metazoa; phylum Echinodermata; class Echinoidea; order Diadematoida; family Diadematidae; genus Diadema; species Diadema setosum. The sequence continues at coordinate 43,415,879 of NC_092687.1, read as the reverse complement.
CGAAATAATCCTGTGCATCATTTGTTTTATAAAATGGGTCGAAATTCGAAAACTAACATCATTTTTCAGCGTTTTTCACGTACCTTTGTAGGTCAAGACGTCCGAAGATGTTCGTCCCAAACTTTTACGCACGTCGCACTCGCGGAAGTCCCGCACATACAGTATAAGTATAATGGGGGGGGGGGGGTGGGTTTCCGGACACCCGCATGAAAACTTACTTATTTTACATAGAATATGCACCCTTTACCTTAAAGACTTGATATAGACTCCTCATATAGGCCTACTAGACAACATACTCTGAAAACGGCGTGAGAACTAACCTGCTAAATCGTTGGATTTGCTCTTCAAAGTGACTCCATGTACGCGTCCGGTCCCATAACGCTTGGTCTACTGTACTGTACAAAGTGTACGTACAGTACGTACGTACGCCACATATGTTATGCACAAGGGAAGACAGGCCGGCCGGCCGGCAGCCCGAACTAGAAGTTGTTTACAGGATTGACAGCGCGTACGCGTATGCATGCAATTCATCAAAGGAGCCGCCGCGCGCACAGACGATCGGCAATCTACCATAGGATTACAGGCAGTGCAGTTATACTGAAGTAAAGGAAGGGGGTGTGTCTCATTTCAGCGCTTCCTATTGGCTACATTCTTGAACCCATTTTATAATATACAAATGATGCACAGGATAGAGTGCGTTAGTGGAGGCGTATAGTGCACTCGAGGGTATTTACAATTGTGAAACATGCACGAGGCGAAGCCGAGTGCATGTTGCACTACATTGTAAATACCCGAGAGTGAGCTACGCCTCCACTAACGCCACGAAATAATCCTGTCCATCATTTGTTTTATAAAATGGGTCGAAAATTCGAAAACTAACAGCATTTTCCAGCGTTTTTCACGTACCTTTGTGGGTCAAGACGTCAGAAGATGTTCGTCCCAAACATTTACGCACGTCGCACTCGGAAATCCCGCACATACAGTATAAGTATGATGGGGGTTGGGTTTCCGGACACTTAAGTTCCCGCATGAAAACTTACTTATTTTACATAGAATATGCACCCTTTACCTTAAAGACTTGATTATAAACTCCTCATATAGGCCTACTAGACAACATACTCTGAAAACGGCGTGAGAATTAACCTGCTGAATTTGCCCTTCAAAGTGACTCCATGTACGCGTCCGGTCCCACAACGCTTGGTCTACTGTACTGTACAAAGTGTACGTCACGTACGCCACACATGTTATGCACAAGGGAAGAAAGGCCGGCCGGCCGGCAGCCCGAACTAGAAGTTGTTTACAGGACTGACAGCGCGTACTGTATGTATGCATGCAATTTAAAGGAGCCGCCGCGCGCACAGACGATCGGCAATAGGATTTAACCACGGTGGATTTAACACGCAGTGCGATGGGACTTGAATAACCAAGGCACGTGACTCATTTCAGCGCTTCCTATTGGCTACATTCTTGAACCCATTTTATAATACTGTATGTTTACTCTTCTTGGCTTTCACTTTCTCCATTGTCATAAACAAGGAATGCGGTTCTCCAGGAATCGTCTGATATCGAGGAGACTGGGGGCGTGGTTTGGAAGATCGCTCTTTGTAACCTTTTTGTGTGGGTCGTGATCTTCTTTCTTGTGGCCAGAAGTATCGAGATTTCTGGCAAGGTAAACATTTTCAAGCTGAAGATAAGGTACGGCTTTATATATATATATATATATATATATATATCGAAGCGATTTATTGTAGAATGAGCCAAGGGCCACGTTTAAAGTAAGTCCGTTTCGAAGAAAGTCCATCAATAGGTGGAGCAAAATTAACACTTTCCAATAATACCATACTTGTAACATAACAAGAAATATTCTTCAAGTTATGATTAAAATATCCTGTATTTTCTTTTTATTTTTATGACTTTTAGGAGCTTTAATCACAAATATCTCAAATTAACAAGGATGGATTTAGCTCGTTTTGCGATAAAACTCTTCTTACAGTTGACTGAAATACTACAGAAGTTACATGTTGAATAAACAGAAAAAAACAACAACGAAGGTTCCACCCCTCTTCAAAAAAATACAAATAGGTGAACAAAATGACGTACGTTTAATTTCAACGGGAAATGCATCAAGCCAAATCTCCAGTGTCAATAATTCAACAATGTAAACATAAGTCACAAAGTGACTCGCACATGCAAATATTCAGTCGAGTTCTTTTTTTAACGAATTCTAAAGGATAGAATTAAGGTTGAAATAAGGAACTTTCATACCTTAGAACATTTTTGTCGTTCTGTACACGGTGGGGACCCCTTCTCGCACTCTGTCTTTATAGATATAGATATAGATATAGATATAGATATAGATACAGTGCACTCCCGTTATAACGAACACGGTTATAACGAAATTCCGGTTACAACGAAGTAAAATTGAGGGCCGCAACATTATCAACTCTATGTACTTTTATTGTTTATTCATTCGGTTATAACGAAATTTCGATATAACGAAAGAAAATTGCCGGTCCCGAGGACTTCGTTATAACGGGAGTCCACTGTATAGATATAGATATAGATAGATATCTACAGTCTACAGAGATGGAATTAAATGATGGCGAAAGACCGGTAATTGTATTATGATTTTTAAAATTTATACAAGGGACATTCCGTATACGTATCTCATTCCCTTCGTATTATTATGATCATTTATATGCTTATCATCTGTGTGTTTTCTTCATGACATCAAGGTCGCTTACTTCACTGCACTCTTTCCGTACATCCTGCTAATGGCCTTACTTGTTCGCGCTCTCACTCTGGACGGTAGTGCAGACGGCATCCATCTCTTTTCACCTCATCGCTCAGCTCAGTGGTATCAAAAGCTTAAGGTTTGTCAGTTACTTTTGATTTTGAAAATTTTCTGAGAGGAAAAAAAAGTTCCTTTCATAGCTTGCATTTATAGAACAGTCCATTTTTTGATACGCAATCTATAGCTGTACACATTTTAAATTTATACCGGTGATACCAGTATTTAGCAATTACAATAATAATTTCTCATTTCTTATCATGACCTGGGGGTGTTTCATAAAGCTGTTCGTAAAGTTACGAATGACTTACGAGTGACTGGTGATCAGTTCTTGTGCTGAATTGTGGAAATTCTGATAAGTATAGCACATCGGAACTGATCACCAGTCGCTGGTAAGTTGTTTGTAACTTTACGAACAGCTTTATGAAACACCCTCCAAAGTCAAGTTAGTTCCCGCTTTAGCTTATGCTTCAGACTTTATCAAAATGAATGGGCTATGACGTATTGATATGCATTGATGAATATAGTTAATCTTATTTTTCCATTGAAATATTCTTTCATGTTTATTAGATTCATATTTCATATTCTCCAAAGTGGAAAAGTCCTTTTATAAATGTATCTTTTTATTGATATTGTACATGTTTTTGTTTTTACATTTATTTGTTGCCCTGAACTACTGGTTCTTTTTAAACATGTCGCCAATGTATGTTGGAGCTACTCTTCACTCTACCGTCCAGTTTTAGATAATATTCCTTGTTATCAATCACCTGAATAGAGCCCACAGTTTTGGGGCGTGGCCGCCATATACGTTTTCCACTCCTTTGGATCAGGCACGGGGAGTTTGACCACGCTGGCCTCCTTCAACAGTTTTCATACCAACTTCATCATGTAAGTTTTTTTTTTTTTTTCCTGGGAACAGTCGAGGTACCAGTTGGTTGGAGTGCCGTGTATACACTACTGATAAAGAAACAAACTTCAATTTCCATTCCTCCTTTCCCTTTTCGTTCGGTATTTCAATATTCAAAACGTATATGTTCCTCTCACACTGAGAACTATAATTGCAATCTAAAGTGTTCGAAACAATTAGTATTGTATTCTTTATCTGGTATGTGTTTGTTTGTCGATTGCCATTCTCTTCTCTGTTGTCATATTAAATAAACATGTATTTATATCTCTCTTTTCATTTTTATTTTTAGCGACGTTAGCACCGAAACGCTATACATGTATCCACTATAAGTTAGTATATCGTTATTATCATTGTTGTTATCATTATTATTATTATTATTATTATTATTATTATTATTATCATTTCTATTACTATCACTATTATGATTATCTTTCATCTTGCTTACATCATGTGTGTACGGTCCGTGCTCCTTATCTTGTCCTTCACACTGTAGGTTTCTGATATTACCTATTGTACGCTAACAAGCTCACTCCAGTTTCCATCGGACATGTATTGTTCTATTGCTTTTCTACTTAGATAGAAACTCTTATACATCGACGGCCATTGAACTACATATATCTTAAAGGGTGTGTACAGTTCTGGTCGAGGTGAGGATTTAGCTTTTAACGTTTTGCGAGATATTCAGAAACTACTCTATGAGATGTCAAAGAGCATGCAGTTCTAAGGGGTATCAAAAGTTTATTCGATGAAAATCGGTTTTGAAATGGCTGAGATATCCAAAAACAAGGTAAAACAAAGAGATCCTAATAAAGTTGTGGCATGTCGGCATTAGCATTAGCACTTTTTGGGATATCTCAGCCATTTGAAAACCAATTTTCATCAAATAAACGTTGAATCCTTCTTAAAATTGCATGCTCTTTCATATTTCATAAGAGGCTTTTCACTCTCTCACTTAGGAATGTTCAAAATATGAATCCCCACCTCAACCAGTACTGTACAGTCCCTTTAAAATATTTCATTATATATCCAAGCTGGATATTATGTTCCATCATATTTTGGTATACGTCATACATTTTTCACTGAGAAACATGAACGTAAATATAAACTGAAAAAGAAATCCTCACCTTCCATCTGGTGTATATGATTATAATATTAGATTGAATATAATTATTTTAATTAGGCCTATTATCATAATTAGGTTACTGCCTGGACATTAGCAAGGAGTACAATGTAACACTCTCTCAATCCACAGGAGGAATACTTTTCTTCAAAAAGGTGTTAGATTTTGGATATAATTCTGACTTGACTTGACTTCAATATCCAGCTATGAGGCATAAATAGAATATTGCAAACATAGAACATAGTGGTCGATCTATCAAAGTCGGAATCTGAAAATGACTGCTACAGCAATATGATGGAACCTATTTAGAAGCAAGCTTGTCGAGCGTAGATCCCACTTTAAATTGAGTGTAAAGATTAAGATTAGGAGCACGGGTACAACGAGTGACCGAAACATAGATACATAGAATCTAAAATAGAAATTACAAAGTAAAATACAAATATTCAGGGATGTAGCATTTTTTTAATCTATAAATGCGGGCTCAACAATAACATAATGAGTCAATATATAATGACAATGGTACAGTTTGGACAACATAAGAAAATTATACATTTTTTGTCTTCAGAAAAGACGGTGAGGTATTGAGAAAAGAACACGTTCACTCGCAAGTGAAAACAAACAAACAACAAACACTGTTTCAACCACTCGAGTTAACATCATTTTATGCCTATAACAAATGAATTAACACCACTGTCAGATGATAAAGACGTCCGAACTTAATTCCAAAAGAATCGAGGGAATTGCAGTATAATGAAATATAATGTTTATATATATATCTTTATTATATACATGTATACGTGTATATACATAAAATTATTTTTTCCCCATTTTTATCAATCTCCCTTAAAGCGCATACAGACACTATGCTGGTGATGAGCGCTATATACTTGTAAGCACCTGGGGGCGATCCAGGAATTCCGTAAAGGGGGGGGGGGGGGGCGGGCGAACAATATTTCTGGTGCTGCTTCCGGGTTTCATCTCATTTTTTCTTTTTTATTTCTTTTGTTTTAACAACAAATAAAGAGGGAGTGCGCGCCCGATGCGTCCCCCCCCCTATCCGCCACTCAGCACTGTATTATTATCAATGAAATGAATATACCATGTCCTTCCTTCTTTCTCTCTCACTAATCTTTGTTTAAGATATACAGGTTCTGTTGACTTGGTACAGTAAAAGAAATTCATTTGTCGTTACTTCTATTTATAATCGTAAGGGTCACTGATTTTAGAGTTGGAATTTCCTCCCTCCTGGATATCTGGGAGGAGAAAGAGATCAGACAATAACCAACGTTAAGACAAACGTTCTGCTGCAAATTTGTCTGGAAGCTTGCAAACTCCGTTTATTTTCAGATGAAGGCAGACAAGGCATTATCAGTATTTTCTCTGTTTAGTCACATATAATCTAAGTCATATAGACGTAAATGATCAATTTTCACCTTGAGTTATCTTTTTATCGGCATAATCGTCATTACCTCGCAGGTTTTTGTACAGCCAACAACTTACCTAATTATTAAAGAACTTATTCCATCCATCATGTCCAAGTTTTGCTTTGATTTTACTAGGCAAATTCAATTTCCATTGATTTTTAACCTGATTTCTTTGCTGTTTTTGCTCCTTCTCATTTGGTGTTGAAGTGACGCAGTCGTCGTGGTTCTTGTAAACAGCTTGACTAGTATTTACTGCGGACTGACTGTCTTCAGCATCCTCGGAGTGTTGGCCAAACAGACTGGGTTTACTGTGTATGATGTTGTGGATGCGGGTAAGGTCCATCGATATAATACCAAATCATGTGCAGTAAAAGAGATTTTGTTTCTGTAAAATATGTTATGCATACACGTAAGGTATATAAAGATGTAATGGGCGTCTTCATAGGAACAGTGGCAAAGTAATAATCTTAACCCTTTCACGTGGTTTATCATGAATATGTCTACAACTGCAGAGCAGCAGAACAACAGCAGAGCAGTGCAACAGCAGAGCAAGACCTTACTTCTTTGAAGTCTTGCCCCAACGTTTGGAACGTGGATGGCAAACAAAATATGTAGACTGTCGTCTGTATACCACGGTCATGTAATGAACTCTTCCAATACTTCCCTAATAACCGGGGGGCCAAAAGCTAAAAACAGAGGTCGAGTTGCACTCTCTCTACAAACTAAGTAGACCATGCTTATTTTCAAGTTTTTATTGTAACAAACAACATTCCACTGGTCTACCTCAAAAAATTTGTTGCGAAAGCCTCCAAATCCAAGATGGCGTCCAAGATGGCCGCCATATTTACTGAATTTGTTATTTAAATGATAGAATTCGATAGAAACATCAGATTTCAACAAATGTGATTTCATATGAAAGAGAATAAAATTTTTTACAAGTTGATACCATTTTTGTGGGTTATTGTGATAATTGGATTGAGATTTTAAAGAAAAAACACTCATTTTTTGATATTTTTCTGAAAAAAGGAAAATCATGAAAATGCTTGATTCAGCATAAATCAAAGAAAGACTGAAGGATTATCTTGAAACGTTTCAGGAATTTTGTTTGACATATAATTAATATTTGGAGAAAATTAGGGGTCAGTACTATTTTCGGTTCAGGAGTTATAATGTCTCAAACTTGAAAACTCACTACGTAAAAATAGCCACTTTAGTTGTGACCAAGACCTTGTTGGTCGTAAAAAAGTCTGCGCGCGCCAAGACTACTACACGCACCACTGGCACTGGCGCTTGCAGCAGTGCCAGTGGTGCGTGTAGTAGTCTTGACAAATGCAGACTTTTTCTTTGACAAACAAGAGTTTGTGCCTGCAAACTAAATTTTCATACCGAGTGGTAGCTCAGGTGATACTGATCGCTATTATTTCAAAATAGATTGTTCTGAAGCAGATGAGATGAAGCAAAAAAAAAAAAATCAAATAGTGGTAGTAGCTTGAAACTTGTCACCAATCTTGTTATAGATAGTTTAAGACAGAATTTAGATCAACTGCTCAAAATAAAAATCAAGATGACAGCCATCAAAGTTGACATAGTGTATTGCGCCAAATTAATGCAAAAACAAATCGAGTGGAAGTTTTTACTTTTGATGCGAGGAGTGAAAAACAGAAAACGGTGAATTTAGAGTGAAATTGGAGTGACTTTTAAGTGAAAATGTTCATTTTCACTAATTTTAGAGTGACCTTAGGCAGAGCCCCACACTAACTTTTATTTTTGGTGGCCCAAAGGCAAATGTCCGACCTTTTTGGTGGCCCGATCAGGCCACCAAATTCTTCATTTCTGACATTTTGGTGACCCGACGTACGTTTTTTGTGGCCCCGGGCCACCGGACCATCGTTAGTGTCGAGCCCTGCCTTTAAATAGGGACCACTCGTCACTCTTCGAGTGATCCCCGAGGTCACTCTAAAATGAATGAAAATGAACATTTTCACTCTCGAGTGATCCTGATATCTAATATAGGAAAGCATCTACCAATGGTATAAGTTCAGATCAATTGTGACACTGTAACCCACATGAAATCAGCCTAAAAACAATGTAAGAAAAATCTGATAACGGAAAGTACAGTTTCAGCATGCTTATTTGTAAATTTGAATATACAGCACGAATAATCAATTTGGACAATTTTATTCGAACAAAGATGAAAAGTCATTTCGCACAACACATTTAAGGGCAAAGTTGAGAAATTGTCGCCATGTTGGATTTTTTTTTTTTTTTTTTTTTTGGGGGGGGGGGGGGGTTCGGATCAGAAGGGCTTTCAAGGACATCTACCGATCAGACGTTATTACACATATACCATCATCATTCACGTTTCTACAACAACAGAGTAACATACAAGTAAAAAAGCATATCTTTGATACAGAAGCATTTCTTTTTTATTTAAGATTGAGCCTTACCCAAACACTGGAATGAGCTCACCCCCCCCCCCCCAACAAAAAAAAAAAGACCCTCAATATGGTTTACACTAGTACAAAATCGTTCGGATGTATAGAAACATGTAATAGACAGCAATATAAGAAGATTGAAAAAACATATCAAATTATAAGTTATAAGTTGAGATAACTTTGACGCAACACACTAGGTATTGTTTACCATAGGGAGAGATATCACATTCGATTTATATGTGCAGATTAGTTGTATTACAAAACATTCTACCATGTAAAAAATTATAATAAAGCCTAAAACATACGGAGATATCACCATTTCTTTTCAAGAAACTATAACCATGATAACTGTTGACATAAAAAAAAAAATCTTATCAGATCTATTTAGTATATCTAACAATATTCAGCATTAATTATACTGATTTAAGTTTTTACATTAATCCCTAACTCACAGTTTAGAACTAGTTTGAGGAATTAAGTAAAGCTGGGTTTTTGTTTTACGTGCACTAATGGTAAATAATGCCTTGAACGACAACCTCGATTAATTACCGCCATCTTGAATTTTGTGTGGATACTATTTCTATCACTAAATATTATACATTGGCAAAATTTGTGCCAAATTTTAAGCTCCTATCTCTTTTTGGAAAATACTTTCTGTTCAATCTTATCTGCCTCAGAACAATCTACTATGATGAAATGCTACAGTAATAGCGACCTGCGTCACCTACCACTTTGCATGAAAAGTTAGTTTGCAGGTACTTGCAAGTCACTAGACCATTACAGTATTACATGTGACCATGTAAACACATTGTAAGCAAAATTTATAATGCATAAATATATTTTTTTCAAGTTTCAGATGTTAACTTGTCAACAGTGTATGATATTGCCTGTAATTCCAGAAATATGAATTATGTCTCAATCTCAGTAAATATCAATCTCAATCGCAGGTTTCAAAATAATTCTTCAGTTCTTCTTTTATATATACTAAATCATGCGTTTTTACATTTCTTCCTTTTTCAAAGCAATACAAAAATATGGATCCCCCCCCAAAAAAAAGAGAAGCAAACAACCCCCCCCCCCAAAAAAAAAAAAAAATATCACAATACACAGCTAAAGTGGTATCAACTTTTAGAAAGTTTTACTCTACTTCATATGACATCAAATTTGTTGCAATCCAATGTCGTTATCAAATTTTATGTTTGAAATGTTAATTTCAATTAAATGGCGGCCCTGTTGGACCGCATCTGTACTTTGCAACAAATCTACTGAGGTGTACTTACGGAACATTGCTTAGTATGCTTAATATTATGTATGGTCTTGTTTATAGAGAGAGTGGAACTCGAAAAGTAAGCACGATCTTGGATGTGACCCTCTGTGACGTCTTTGGGAACAGATGCGTGTAAATAACATATCATGTAAAATGGGATTTCTAGTTTGAGACATTATAACTCCTGAACCAAATACAATACTGACCTCTAATTTTCTCCAAATATTGATTATATGGGAAAGATGTTAATATCTGCATGGTTTTCATAAACATTTTTAGTTTTATTTTTTAAAACTTTTTAGAGAAATATTCATTGTGCATTCTGAAAAATGTCTCCATAAAAACCTAAGATGGTTTGAAATGGCATTAAAATGTTCAGAATATATAAAAACCATATGAATAGACAGCAAAACAGACAAAATTGTATCAAAATCGAAATGATACATTTACTTTGGCACAATACACTATGTCAGCTTTGATGGCCTGCAATCTTGAATTTTTTGAGTGATTGAGCCAAATTTTGTTTTAAACTTTCTATAGCAAGGTTGTTTCAAGCTTCTACCTCTATTTGAAAGATATTTTTTGCTTCATCTCATCTGCTTCAGAACAATCTACTTTGAAATAATAGCAATCAGCGTCACCTGAGCTACCACTTGGTATGAAAAGTTAGTTTGCAGGCACAAACCCTTGTTTGTCAAAGAAAAAGTCTGCGTTTGCCAAGACTACTACACGCACCACTAGCACTGCTAGTGCCAGTGGTGCGTGTAGTAGTCTTGGCGCGCGCAGGCTTTTTTTTTTACGACCAACAAGGTCTTGTCACAGCTAAAGTGGCCATTTTTACGTAGTGAGTTTTCAAGTTTGAGACATTATAACTCCTGAACAGAAAACGGTGCTGACCCCTAATTTTCTCCAAATATTAATCATATGTCAAACAAAATTTTTGAAACGTTTCAAGATAATCCTTCAGTCTTTCTTTGATTTATGCTGAATCAAGCATTTTCATGATTTTCCTTTTTTCAGAAAAATATCAAAAAATGATTGTTTTTTCCTTAAAATCTCAATCCAGTTATCACAATAACCCACAAAAATGGTATCAACTTGTAGAAAATTTTATTCTCTTTCACATGCCATCAAATTTGTTGAAATCTGATTCTTCAATCAAATTCTTTCAAATAATCTTTCAAATAACAAATTCAGTAAATATGGCGGCCATCTTGGACGCCATCTTGGATTTGGAGGCTTTCGCAACAAATTTTTTGAGGTAGACCAGTGGAATGTTGTTTGTTACAATAAAAACTTGAAAATAAGCATGGTCTACTTAGTTTGTAGAGAGAGTGCAACTCACTCGTTAAGTAAGCGACTTTTTGGGGTTTGGCCCTCCGGTTATAAGAAAGAGAGAGAAAGAGAGAGAAAAAAGGAGGAAGTGACAGGGAGAGAAAGTAAAAAACAAACAAACAAGAGCAGCAGCAGCAACAACAACAACACCAAACAAATTTTCGCTATTAGAGATGTTCGTGCATGATTGAATGCAGATATGATAATAATCCTTTACCTATGGCACATGGTCGATATATCGAGGAGCAAGACGATCCATGAAATCAGAAAATCTGGAAGTTCTTTTCAGTCAAATCGGAGTTCATAAGTGACAGCTCAAATCCTCCGTCAGACATCAAACTGATGCATGTCACACAATGTTCCTTCAGATGGATAATAAATCTTGCACAAGTGGGGACAGGCGGGACCCAGTTCCTCAGGGCTAAATCCTCGTGATCGTAGGCCTAAGATATTTTTATCTTCTTTTTTACTTTTTTTTTTCATCCGGAAGGTTCACAGCAACGTTGTATGCATTATGGTTAAAGTTCGTTGATACGAAAAATGCTGTTCCGAAAATGAAAAAAAAAAAAATTGTTGCTTGCAAGGTTTGCTAATGCCGAAATGACACAATTTTTTTTATATTCTAAAGGTTCATTGATACGTAACTCTTTTTCATTTTGTGGTTAACGAACCTTATTATAATTATTCAAGTTGGCTATACATATTTAATCCTGATTTCAAGAGAACTATGTTGTATATCAACTGCGTATACATTTGACGTTGCAGGGGTGAATTTGCTGTTCGTCGCATGTCCATCTGCTTTGGCTAAATTTCCCGCTGCCCCTGTATGGTCAGTCATGTTCTATTTCACGATTTTCCTTGTGGCTCTTAACTCCCAGGTATGTATAATTTCATTGTAAATATCTATGTATATTATACACTTTGGGGGAAAAGAGTATAATTTTACCGGATCTCCGGAAGAGGATGCCCATTGGAGAGAAAAAAAAAACAACAACTAATGTGGTAGTATCAAGGTAAAAATGAATAGACATTTTGTTGATCAAACGAAAAAGAGGCGAAAGTACATGGTAAAACGTCTCAGAACCGCTGATTGGTTATGAACGCAATAGTTTTTGTCTCGCCCACCGGAGGTGAAGGCGAGACTAAGGGATCCAAATGGCGTCCGTCCGTCGTCCGTCCGTCGTACGTCACAAATGTTAAAGTTTACCTGCAAGACTCTCTTATGATGCATAACTTGGCATCTGTTAGAGCAATGGCAGCCACACTTGGGTGATAGAAGCATTAGGGGTATCTTCATCTTATGGTATTGTCAGAGGTCATGTGATGATGTCAAAGGTCATTTGAGGTCATATATTAAAGAGTATGTGCAAGACTCTCTTTTCTATGTTAAAGTTTACCTGCAAGACTCTCTTTTGACAAAAACTTCACATAAGTTGCTTGGATTACAACCTAACTTGGGTCATAGATGCACTGGGGGTACCTTCATTTTATGGTGCCGTTGGAGGTCACAGGATAAGGTCAAAGGTCATTTGAGGTCAAACGTTAAAGTTTACTTGCAAGACTCTCTTATCACATGTAACTCGACACATGTTGCTACAATGGCAATCAAACTTGGGTGATGGATGCACTGGAAGTACCTTCATGTTATGGTGCCGTAAGAGGTCACATGATAAGGTCAAAGGTCATTTGAGGTCATACGTTAAAGTTTACTTGCAAGACTCTCTTATCACACGTAACTCAGCACATGTTGCTACAATGACAATCAAACTTGGGTGATGGTAGATGTCTTTTGGGAAGTTGAAGGTAACCACAAGGTCAAAGGTTACAGACAGGGGTCAACGAACTTCTAGGGCCCAATGTTAAGTTTTTAGGGCGCATTTCGTTTATGGCTCATAACTTTTGATCCCTTTGTCCGTTTGTGACCAAACTTGGATGGAAGATGTCCCTTGGGGAGGTGAAGGTCGTCACAAGGTCAAAGGTCACAAACAGGGGTCAACAAACTTTTAGGGCCCAATGTTATGTTTTTAGGGCGCATTTTGATTGTGGCTCATAACTTTTGATCCCTATGCCCGTTTGTGACCAAACTTGGACGGTAGATATCCCTTGGGGAGTTAAAGGTCATCACAAGGTCAAAGGTCACAGAAAGGGGTCAACAATTTTTTTAGGGCCAAATGTTAAGTTTTTATGGCGCGTTTCGATTATGGCTCATTACTTTTGATCCCTTTGTCCGTTTGTGACCAAACTTGAATGGTGAATGTCCCTTAGGGTGTTGAAGGTCACCACAAGGTCAAAGGTCATAAGCAGGTCAATTAACTTATGGAAGTTATACAAAATATTAATTCCTTGTACGCGAATGGGCGAGACACAATTCGGCGATTGCCTTGTTATATTTGATATGGCTAATCAATTTGAAACGCAACAGCCATACAATCTTTTAACTAAGTCATGACAAAAACAAACAAACAAACAAACAAACGTTTTTGAAAGTAACCTGAACGCTACTCATCTATAAAACTTGCAAAGGATAAATCTCCTGTATAGCCAGAATGGTGATCTCAATTCCGATTTTAATGCAATACTTATATCCTTCCATATAAAACACAATCAATATAATTATGAATGAAATATTGATATGTCAAGAAATTTCATTGGAGGGAGCTTGACACCAGAAGCGCAGCTGTGTAGTGTCTGCCACGTCGAACAATACAGCACATGTACAGGTAGACAGCAAGTAGAATGCATACACGCACAACTACACACACACACACACACAGCACACACACACACACCTACACACACAACACACACACACATACACACACACAAACAATAGGATTGATACGCACACTGTATATATTGGAGATCATGCCATTGTAACCGGCAGAGAAGAATACTCTAGTACACGTGATGTTATATTCAACCTTGATCTTAGTTACCGTATCATAGCTTGGGGAAACACTCATTCAGTGTATCTTGATAGACTGCTACGTCTCCAGAAAAAAAAAAGCCCTTCGTATAACTTGCAATGTATCTTGGAGATCCCATATGATGTTTTAATTTTTTGAACATAAGATTTTAAAAGTAACTGATCTTTATAATTATCATCTTGGTCAATTCATGTATAAATTTAGTAATAGTTTCTTACCTCCCATTTTACCTGGGCGTTTGTGAAGAATAACTCCTTCCAAAGATACCCAACTCGTTATTCTAATGAATTTCATTTACCTTTAACCAGGACGATATTTACTCAATCCACATTTACTTTTGTTGGATCCAAATTTTGGAATGACCTTAGTGATAATATTTTTAAAAAACGGCCCCAAGTTTGAATTTTTTTAAGGTTAAGTTAAAGAATCTATTCTTAAGTACTTCTTTCTTAAGAAATTCTTGTGAACGTCATCATTAGAATTATATATATATATATATATATATATATATATATAATATCATATTCAAACTTAAATAGGATAGCATTTTCAGTGTTGATTTCTCGATTAGAAGGAGTGTATTATTCACTTTCATTCTTTCCTTAATGTTATGCGTAGGGCTTAGCGGCGCCGTTCACTCATCACTTTTCGTCTTCACAATCGACATCGTTTTTCTTTCTATTTTCCAACCATGTTATCAGTTCTTCTTTATCTCTCTGTATTTCCTTTCCTGTTCTTTTTTCTGCATGACAGCGACTTAGTTTGTGGATTTGTCTGGGTGTTTTTTTGTTTGTTTGTTTGTTTGGTTTTTTTTGGGGGGGGGGGGGGGCTACAGTTAGGTTTTTATTTGTAGTTTCTGTAATTCATTTTGTAAATAAGTTTTATGCGCTAAGTAGAAGACCAATGATATAAGATGTTAAAGATAATATAAAGTTTTGGTACCTCAAAAGTTTCCCTGAGTTTCCTTTTCTTAGTTTGTGTTTCAGGTTAAAGTACCTTTCATATAACTAACACTGTGAGACTTACTCGTCCCAAAGTGCTCTCATGTCTTAGTAATCATGCAATAATGGTTTCGTACCAGAGCAGAGCCCGGGCTCTGATAAATTCGAACGAGCCGTTAGTTTGACTGGACGCGGTGCGATACCGCGAGAATCAATATACACGTATTGTACGAAACCATTGTTGCATGATTACTAAGACATGAGAGGACTTTGGGGCGAGTAAGTCTCACAGTGATAGTTATATGAAGGTACTTTAACCTGAAACACAAACTAAGACAAGGAAACTCAGGGAAACTTTTGAGGTACCACAACTTTATATCATCTTTAAGTTATTTTACTATGTTTGGGGGGGGGGGAATGCTTACTACAAGCTTTGCTTCTTCAGCATGCCTCCCCATCTCCTGCATTTTCTTAACTTCAAAAATATTTTTTTGTGTTGTTTCTTCTTCACCCAATCATTTGTATATCCATAAATTCCATTTATCATATTTTGTAATATTGACATATATTATGTACTTAGGCCTATATTTTATGTGGAAAGGAAAATGTATTTACAAGTTCTGTTGGAGATAGAAAAAAATGAATGAAATGAATGAATGTATACATTTATTTTGTTTAGGCATTTGTACACACAGACACACATGCACACACACACACCCTCACACACACACACACTCACATATAATCAGATATATACATAAATATCACTTCGAAACCAAGACATTATTAAACAGTGGGGTGAATATATTCGGTGTGAGTTTCTTTCAGGTTACTCTGCCCTCTGTTCAATTTGTACACTGTGTACAGGGGGCAAAAATAAGGAAACCAATACTCATTTTATATAGACAATATTGAGATCACAATCCTGTTAACGTTGTATTCTCTATATTATCAAAGTTTGCGTGCTCTTTAAGTATGTTTATGTAACTTTTGTGTCCATATATATATATGAAGAGTTTGTTTGCAAAATTGCCAAATGGAGATATTTGCGATTAAAGGTCAAGAAAAAAAGAGAATAATAAGAAAATTTTCGGTTCTTTTGACCATAACTTAAAAAATATATCTTTATATGAAGTGACCAATATATCATTTAAAAGGTATTATTTTGTACTTTATGACAGATATCGTACTTCAAAATCTTCAAAAATGGACTTATCGGTTTTTGCAAACAAACCCTTCATATATATATATATACCGTATGTCCCCCCCCCCCCCCCAAAAAAAAAAAAATTACAACGGGGCCCTACGCAATGATATCTTTAAAAATATTGGATCAATCTAAATACGAATTCAGGGTATGAAACTTGAACTCATTGCCCACATCTTACAGAAAACCCCATTCGATTTGCTTCAGTGGTCAAAGAGAAATTAGGAATTTTGTAGAGGATGTCGGGAATCTCTTTTGTCCAAGTTCTGTCAATTGTTAACACACAAAATCATCGAAGTGCTAAACTTGGAAGAATCAGACTCATTACATGCTTTACTACAATCCCCATTTCTCTGTGACCGCTTAACCAAATCGAATGGGGATTTCTGCAAAATAGAGCTAAGATGCTATATTTTAAGACCCTGAAGTAGCATTGGAAAAAAAAATAATCATATTGGATGTTATCAATGCAAAAATCTGATTGTAATTTTTGTGGGACATACTGCAGTATGTCCCACAAAAATTACAATCAAATTTTCAAATTAATAACGTCCAAAATGATCGACCTGTCTAAGTGCTACTTCGAGGCCTTAAAATATGACATCTTAGCTATATTTAGCAGAAAACCTCATGAGAAATGTAGATTGTTGTAAAGCATGTCATGAGTCTAATTTTTCCAATTTTAGCAATTCAATGCTCTAGTGCGTGAATAATAGACAGAACTTGGACAAAAGAGATTCCCGACATCCTCTACAAACTTCCTCATTTCTCTTTGACCACTGAAGCAAATCGAATGGGGTTTTCAGTAAGATGTGGGCAATGAGTTATAGTTTCATACCCTGAATTTGTATTCAGATTGATTCACTATTTTTAAAGATATCATTGCGGGGGGTCCCGTTGTAATTTTTTTTTTTGGACATACTGTATATACATGTATATATATTTTTTTCAGTTTGTTGAAACCGAAGTACTTGTGACAGTCATTTTGGACACTTTCCCGGGACTGCGGAGATGGCGCGTAGTCGTGGTAGCGATGCTCTGCGCATTCGTTTACACAGCCAGCTTCGTCTTTATGACCAATGTAAGTTAAGCTCTTTCTTGCTAATATATGCGAAGTCTCTTCATAATCTAGTAATTCTCGGGAAATAAAGATGATGAAAGAAGTGTTGTGCAGATCAGATTCACCACTGTTGAGTCTGACTATACATGACAGTGCTCTCCTATTGTAAAAAAACTCGATTATAACGATATTTCGTTACAACGAAGTAAAAAAAAAAAACGAGGTGATCAAATCATTATCTATTCTTATTTTCACGTTTAACTATTTGGCTATAACGGAACTTCGATTAAAACAAAAGAAAACCGAGGTTCCTTTTATGCTTTTGTTACGACAGGAATCGCTTGTAACATTAGACCACGTGGTTTCATTTATACAGTAGACTGCCCTTATAACTAAATCCTTGGCACCGGCAGTTTTCTTTTGTTATATCGAAATTTCTTTATAACCGAATAAATAAACAATGATAAATGTAGAGTGGATAATTTTTTCGGCCTCTATTTAAACTTCGTTGTAACAGGAATTTCGTTATAACCGTGTTCGGTATAACGGAGTGCACTCTGACTTTTATGCTTGCGACATGTGTTTTTGGTTACATGGTTCTCGTTTGTATGATCGTTTGTCATTCATATTAAAGTGTTACAATTTAAACACAAGTGATATATTGCTGAAATTTCCATAGTGGGCCTGTGGTAAAAGAAACAGGTCATTACTTTTCCGGGGTGATCCGGCTTATGTCTTGGAAGAAGAAAAAAAACAAACAAACAAACAAACAGTGTTTTGTGAACGATGTGTACACTGCTTTATTTGGTTAAAAATACCATATGCCTTTTGTGACGGTTTTTACTCTCCGAGTGCTTTTAATTTTGTAATAGATTTCATACTTTTTCCTTCTTGTCTGTCTATGATACGATCACCAAATCAGAAGTATGATTTACATGCAAATGAGATACGTTATGAAATTAAAAATTAAAGTTATGTCTCTTACCTGATAGCAGACTGTATGAGTGATTGTCATAAGCTCGAACAATAGTTGATCTATAGAAACCTGATCTCCACTCCTGTAGGCTGGAATGCATTGGGTGCTGCTTTCCTTAGACTACAGCACTGGCTGGGCCGGCATGATTTGGGGATTCTTTCTCCCGGTGAGCTTCGCTTGGGTGTACGGCTTCGAGCGGCTCAAGAACGACATCCGCAGCATGCTCGGTAACAAGATCGTGGACCACTGGGCTTTCAACACTTGGGAGGTCACATGGCGTGTTATTACGCCTTTAATACAAATGGTGAGCCGGTCGGAAGAGGCAAGGATAACTCACTTTAATCTGGAAACCAAAAAGACACGTGCGCGTGTCTTTGCAGCTGTGTCAAACGAGACAAAATGCTCATGTAAATAGTGCAAAATTCGACAAACAACTAACCAGAAATACATGTAATAAGTTAACATGTTTTTGATACCTAGCATTGACTACGGAATGTTTGTCATATTTTTTTGGCAAGTCGTGGGCGCACAGGATGTTTTCAGATAAATCTTGTCTTTTGTGTGTCTTTATTCCATTTCATTTCACTTAATGATTCTTCTTGGTCAGGCTCGGCTTCATGTCAAAATATTAGACTGTGTGTGTGTGTGTGTGCGTTTGGTTGTGTGTATAAAAGAGAGGGAAAGAGACAGAGAGAGACAGAGAGAGAGAGAGAGAGAGAGAGAGAGGATGAATATAGATGTACCATATGCATAACCGTGAAGTTTTCACCGGAAGGTATATAGTCATCGATGATTTTGTTGCATTTGTAGCAAACCTAATTTGATGGTTCTACATGACTGTTAGAAAAGAATATATCTTATAATGTTCATTGCATTATTGAGTTGGAGAAGAATACAGTATGCAGTAAATGTTTGAAAAGTGAAACAATACGTTGTGATTCATTTCCGCAGTTGCGCTGTTGTGTTTGTTTGGAATTGTAGTGGCGGTGTCAGTGTGTGGTTAATGAGCAAAGAGAAATGAGGATTGAGTGAAAGCAGAAATGTTAGGATAACACATTGGTCAAAATTTGAGGAAAATCTGTCAGTCGATGTAAAAGTTGGGAATTTTTAAAATTTTGGTTTGGGAACCGCAGGATGAGGAGACTGTACTAGAGTTTGTGTCGTCCTGTGCAGACAACAATACTAGGAAAATATAAAGGGCATTTCAGACATTTTTTTTTTTTTTTTTAATGAAAAGTACACATTCGGTCAACTCATACTGACATTATGTTAAGGGTGGTAATTATTCCCGCTGCTTTCTGAAAGCGGTTAGTCATGTCCTCTTTCATTTTGCTAGAAAGTAAAATCATGTTTAAAGGGTGTGTACAGTTCTGGTCGAGGTGAGGATTTAGCTTTTAACGTTTTGCCAGATATTCAGAAACCACTCTATGAGATATCAAAGAGCATGCAGTTCTAAGGGGTATCAAAAGTTTATTCGATGAAAATCGGTTTTGAAATGACCGAGATATCCAAAAACAAAGTGAAACAAAGAGATCCTAATAAAGTTGTGGCATGTCGCCTTTTATTATTAGCAGTTTTTTGGATATCTCAACCATTTAAAAACCAATTTTCATCAAATAAACGTTAAATCCTTCTTAAAATTACATGCTCTTTCATATTTCATAGAGACTTTTCATTATCTCACTTAGGAATGTTCAAAACATGAATCCCCACCTCAACCAGTACTGTACAGTCCCTTTAATTTCCATTAATTTTCCTTTATAATTGCTGTCCACACATGATGTCATAAACTTAAGTAGTCTTCGCCTCCAGCAGCAGCTGTTCCAACACAGAAATTTTAAAAATGTATAAGTTTTGCTTCGAATTTCCGCTGTCTTCAAACTGTCACTGGTGTCTTCTACTAATGTTGCTGCTTTCACTCATTTCACATTTCTCTTTGGGTTTTGGTTTCCTTTAAGTGTGGATGGTGTTGATGCGGGTGTGATGATGGTGGTGGTAGACGGTAGTTATATTATTGCATTGAGTAGAAGTATAGAATAATCACGTGACACGAAGGGATAGAGTGATAAGAATTCTCTGTATTACTGGCGGTAGTTTAAAAGCCATCTTTTTCTTTGGTAAAGATAAACTTATTTGACAATATAATATCGGAATTGAAAGAAAACGAAGGAGGTGAAAATATCGGGGGAGGGCAAATCAACTCCCTCCCCTGCAGTTAACGGCCGTGTAGGCCGTATTAAATATTATGTTTGTATATATGTGCGTGTGAGAATTATGGTCTCTGCTTGCGTGTGTGTGTGTGTGTATGTGTGTTAATTTTGCCCCGACATATACATCATAATCATGTTCCCAATAGTGTCTCCAAAAATTAAAATCGGTTGTTGTTTTTTTTTATTCGCTTGTGTCTCTGAAAACAAAACTTAAAATAAAGGGGACCCTGCTATACAGCATGTACGTAATGGCCCGCTGGAGGAGCTCTGATTATTACGAATTCCTCCCTGTCTGGTGCCACGTGATTGGCTGGGTCTTCATCGCTAGCACGACTCTCGGCACCAAACTCGTCTGGATTTGCGATTTCTTGCGCGGAAAGGTTTGTATAGCATGCGAGTACAGTGTAGTTTGGGGCTCGCAAACTTATAAAACTGACTTAAGTGGACTCCCGTTATGACGAAGTCCTCGGGACCAACAGCTTGCTCTCGTCATATCGAAATTTCGCTATTGGTGTGTGGTGATACACAAAGCTATTGCCACCTCCTCCCATTCCACTGTGACCAGATATATCTCTTCACCTCCGGCCAGTCAATGACCTCTACCAAGACTCTCCACCTCATCCTGTGAGTCTTCGAACTTCACCATCCCTTGGCAGGGCCAGAGCGTTTTCATAAGGGGGGGGGGGGCGGGAGGGGGGGGGGCACTTCCAGGATTAAAAAGGGTCTTCAGCTCATCTTTCTCCTTCATCTAGCTCCATCTAATGTACGACCAGGTTTAGTCAAACCCAAACATCATGCCCTTTCCCTATTGATTATTAGAAATGTTGTTGAATCCAAAACATAGAATACTACCTCCTTCATAAAAATAGTCCTGCCTTTGTTTCTGTAACAACCAAAGTTTCGTCCATTACAAACATCTTTTTAAGATGAAGACTCAACCCCATCCACCCATTCATAGTATTATGTTACAACCGTATCATTGGATATATGAAGAGAATTGTATATCACGCAGAGAAGAGGACTTGTATTAGTAAAAACATAGAGAAATTAACATTGCGGCCTGAATTTTCATTTCTTTTTAACGAGAATTTCTTTATAACCGGGCACTGTATATTGATTGTACAATACCAATCACTCAGAAATGTATTATTCAAAATGGAGCCACATCTCAGAATAAGCATTGCTTGAATATTAAACGCTCCTCGAGGCCGGGTCGTCTGATGCAGCATTTTTTCGGAAACCTGACAATCCTCAAGTTAATCCTGCATGTTCAATATCATGTCGTCATGCAGTAAGCAAGTGAGTTCATTCGTATTAGTTGAAGGAATATAATGTGATTATAGGATTACTTTTGATTGACATCCACATTCATCTCCTTTTATATATCGTCATGCCATCAGCGGATGTGCAATGCTTCCAGGCCCACGGCCTTCTGGGGGCCAGCGCTGCCCGAGGACAGGGAGAAGGCCATGAGGGTTCACCAGCAATACGGCACCACCGGACCCTTGATGCTACAGCAAGTCGATGATGATCTGCAAACGGGTTACAGGTTGCAGACTCCTGGACACAGCATCCAATCAGTTTAGATACAGAAACTATGTACAATGTATACAGGAAAAAGCAAAATCCCTTTTGTCATACTCTCTCATTACTATTACTATAAGCGTTTTTCAACTTTTACTCATACATGGAGGAGTTCCATTCAATGAATATTGCTAGCACATCCCCACTATCATGCGCTCGAGTGCTGTGATTTTTTTTTTTTTTATTAAACTCAAACTATGATTGCACATTGTTTCATATCCGACACACTTAAATTGCTTTTGGGAGGAAGCAAAATGTATCGTCACCTCTTATTAGAGTACGTGTTGCTATTGTGCATAAAAACTGCATTATCTCGAATCCCCCCCCCCCCACAATATTCCTTTTCGACGAATCCATGATTGGGCATAATTAAGTATTATTTCTTCTTGTTTGTTTGTTTGTTTTTTCATGGTAAATTTGCACGGAGGGTAAATGCACTAAGAGGTAACTTTAAAGTGTGAATGTAGAGTGTATGACGAGCGCGTTTCGTGTGTTGCATTAGAACGTTACCAAATAATTATAATGTAATCATGTACATGTAAGTATAGACAAATTCTAAAGCAAAAATAGGTGAAGGCAGTGTAAGCAAGAATAGAAAAATAAAGGTTTATTCACGGCTTTTCTTAGACATACCCTCCACTGAGTACCTTGAATGCCGATGGATAAATGTTGTCGTAGAAATAGCTGAAGTCATATATTTAACAAAAAAGTATTTGCATGATTCCTATGATTGTTATACAGTGTACGTGCTTGTGTCAAAAAAAAAAAATCGTATTTCTCATTTTGTCCATGACAAAAGTTCCGTTAACAGAGTTAACATGAATTTTCGTGTTATTTTTTTTTTCTGAAATGACTGGGATAATGAAAGGCTACTATATAAAAGAAAAACAAATAATACAAACATAATGTCGATAGGAATGGATAAAGATCGCCTAGGGAATCTTTCGTTTCGTAAATACGAGTCATGGAGGTGAAGATATTAGGTGTCTTTTTTTCCGACAGATCGGAAATTGAGAGAAAAAAAAAGAATTATAAACAGATACTTAAGAAATAAAAGATTATCGAGTTCGTGGAAGCAAAGGGATTTACACCCTTAAAAAGTATTTTCATATATTTTGTAGGCTAGTCGGTCGATTTTTTTTTTTAATTGTAATGTTTAAACAAAGGATTCTAAGAAAGTTCCGAGTTTTTCTACAGAGCTTTAAAAAGCGAGGCAAGACTTGGGAAGTTTGCGAAATTTAGAAAACGTGGATATGACTCGATTTCCACTCATTAACAATATAAGTGGTATATTATGGCAACATCTACAGAGAAACATATCGATTACGTCATTATTTCGATGGAAAAGGCATACGGCCTGTTGCCTATTCAAAGAGGAGGAAGAAAAAAATACCTTCCTTCTTACATGCAGTGAGAAATTGGAATATGTCTGGAGGATTTGTAATGTTAATCAGTCTGTAAAGTGGACGACTTTGTCTGCGGTGGGTATTTACCACGCCCTTCCAAGGTAATGACCATTTGGCTAAATTATTTGAAAAGAAGTTAGGATTTTTAATTCACCTTCTAGAAAGATTTATGAGCACTTTGTAACTGATTTGCAGCAGTTATATACATGGAAAGTACGAGAGGATCCTCCTTTTCACCGAAATTAACCCAATTTATAATAATATGTGACCTTGCATCACAAAACAAACAGAAAGTCACCAGACATGAAATTTGAATTGAGAGCATAATTCTGAAGGAGTAGACTTTAAGCTTTAAAATAATGTGTAACTCAGAAAGAAATGGACTTCCCTAACCTATCTAAATATTGGAAAGAAAGCACACACTCAGAAAAAGCGTGAACCGAGAAAAGAGGTTCTGAAGTACAGTGTCTATTCAAGCGCTTAATCTTTACCAAGCCGTGGTGACTGTGCGATGAATGGGAGAAAAAAAAAACAGGATGTAAACCACCGGAGTAACCATAATGAAGGAATCATCAGATTGAACTGAAATTGAGCATGCATTATCAGCACATTCAGTCCATACTTAATGCCAACTTTGTGAGCAGTAATGTCATCCTTTCAAAAGTTATTAGAGTTGAAAGTGAGGAGTGTGTACAAGGTTTACTAAAAAAAAATGAAAAGGGGACTCTAAAGACACACCAAATCACACTATTCTACCAAAAAATGTTCGAGATAAAATGCTACAAAACACATTTTCCTGCCCGTTTTATGATCCTAAATTTTAGCATAATATAGGAGAAGACTTGCTCTTTCAGAAAATATAAAAAAAAAAACAAGATCGGCTAAGTTGACCCATTTCACCAGTCCTATTTTCAGTCCTCACACAAAATCAGTGTGTGGACTTTTTGTTCGTTTTGTGATGCACGGTCACATTATATGATTATATATATTCGTTTTCCTCCGACTCAGGTACAATTCTAATCACAAAACTTAGGGAATTTCAGTTTAAACTTCTCCACGGGGCAATTTTAACAGAAGTTAATTTGTTAAATTTGAGTCTCTACGAATGATCTATGTTTCATCTGCAATCAATTCATTGAAAGTACTGTGTTACGACCACAATCACTCTGAGAATGATCGCACAAAAGAAACAATCAACTAATGTTCAGGCGGTTTATTAACAGTGATATTGTGGGCACAGACTCGTAATCGGTTTTCACATCAGTACAATAATGATCAATATAAACAATTACAAATCGGTCATGGAATCACTTACATGCATCCAAATCTTAAAGAACAAAGTCCCTACAGTTCCATGGTAGTGTCCAGATACGATGTTCGATGCACAGATGAGTGATCCGCGACGCACCGATGAATGATTCCTCCGACGTAAATCCAGAGGCGCTGGTTGCAATAATCCACGTTATAAATCCGGGGTAAAGTCCACGATATAATATGTCAACGGCGAAACGTGCAAAATCCAAACGTTATGACGACCACGTCCAGTTGATGCGTTGAATGATGATTCACTTTATAATGTCCAGCAAGGAATCCAGCCCGTCACAGCTTTGCCGTAATAATGTCCGTTGACACTAAAATATGGAGTCTATCTCCAACGTAGGCAAATTAATTCTCTGCAGGCAAAATGTCTCCCACGCCTTATCTCCACAAACACAGTTTGTATAGCAGGTCAGCAGGTAACACAGGACGGACTATAACAAGTCGCTTCAGAGCCAGAAGTGACGTAACTCTCAGAGCAGAGGTGTTGGGTACTCTGCCTACCTCAGAATGTATCCGGCTTATATACTATCCATTCACCCCTTTCTAGTACATTCTGTAATTTTCTCCAACCTGGGGCCACACACCTGAATATACTAGCAAGTCCAAATTCCAGGAATCCTGGATGACTCACTGTCTAACTATGTGCATAACATCATTGCCAAAATTAACTACCAATCACATTGGGATACAGGGACAGTGCCTCACTCAGCCAAATATGTTAGCACTTCCCAGAATATTCTGGAATGGATGAAATCATTCTAGATTGAGTGAGCTATACTGTATTTCCTGTCACATGCATGTACTGTAGTTACATTGTATACCACCTAGAAAATTCTCCACTGATCTGGTCGGCCTGTATGTACTATAATCTATATCATATAGAATGTTCTTCATTAATCTGGTCCACCTGTGTACATACACATTAAAACAACCATGCATACAGCCTTGATACATGTACATAACTACTTGTGTGTACATTTGTGACAACTGAGATACATTCGATTTATTTTGGGTTTGTATCAACGTGCAAAACTTGTGGTAAACCATAATTCTGATATTGAATTTAAGAGAAATAGAGAAATATGAGTTTTTGAAATTGTATATACAGGTATATCGGGAAAATCCTTAGAAACTAGGGAATTGAAATATTTACACCGACGATTAAATATGTTTTATATTTAGTGAGACAACACGAAGGTACCAACGTTTAATGATGTTATGAACATGATAAAGTATTTTAGGGTGTGCACAGAACAAGAAAATATGATGGCGATTAAAAGAGGAACAGTTGTAACATATTTGTTAAAGTGGGATATATGGTACAAGCTGAGGATGGCATGTTTTAAGATGAAGGGTGATTTTTTTTTTTAATGTTAGCTGTCTTATTTTGTTGTGTGTGCGAGTTAGTGTTCGTCATGTTGTTACTTTTATTTCTTTCCGTAACTTCCATTACTTCAATGTTCACATGACACATTGTGCCATATGAGAAAAAAATGGCAATTTACACTAAGTCCAGGGGGCATTTCATGAAGCATTTTGGTCGGATATATTTCTGACAACCTGGTACAAGCTACTGAAATCCTTGCATCTGATTGGCTGAGAGCAAATTTGTCCGACAACTTTGTCGGACAAAATGCTTCATGAAATGCCCCCAGGTTTATTCAAGTGTGAATAAAAATAGAAAAATAAGGGCTGAAGGTCTGTATGATTGTCATTCACATATATTTGTGCAATGTTTGCGTATACTTTTGTTTGTCTTTGTATGATTTTGTGTTTCTTTTTGTGAATGTGGATTTTGTGGCACTGAACGAAATTCGAATAAATCATAAAAACCTGCACTATTTGTTGTTATGTAACTCATATTATGAACTGCAACTATTATTGGATCTATTAGTCGTGTAATGAATATCTCACAGAGCTGTACGTGTGCGTGCTATTTCTTTATTCTGCTATAAGTGCAAAACATAGGAAAAAAAGGTTCAAAGTTGTTTTGTTGTTTGAAGCATGCAACTAAATGTGCTACAAAATAATAAGATAAAAAATAAGAATTTAATCGCGTTTTGTAGATTTTTTTTTTGTAATTGATAGTAACACTGGCAGGTGTTCATGCGAAGTATTAAATCTTCGAAACGAACCACATTTTTAACCTGCTGGAAAGAACACAGTGTCCCAGAATGTTTGTTTGTTTGTTTTTGTTTGTTTGTTTTTATTGTTCCATATCCCACATTGCAACAAATAAACCAGAAACATAACAAAAAAGCATGGGTGAATTGTCAAATACGGCATTTAAGACAATTAATCATGTGAAATATGAGGAATCTACATAGAAGCAATGCTTGTAGGGTGTAGATTCCCAGATTCTGATATTAGATTGATTCTTACCTGATATTTACAATTGAAACTAATGACAATTTATACACTAGGGAAATAACAAGGCGAGTGCCATAATGTGCCTCGCCCATTTGCGTACAAGAAATTGTACGCGAATGGGATATAACAGATAAAAAATAAAGAAATATAACAGATAAAAAGAGATATAAAAGGGTAAAAATTTATGGCAAAAAAGAAGCGTGCCATAAAAACTTAACACTGGGCCCTTAAAGTTCGTTGACCCATGCTTGTGTCCATTGACCTTGTGGTGACCATCCACTCCCCAAGGGACATCTACCATCCAAGTTTAGTCACAAATGGAGTTATGGATCAAAAGTTATGACCCATAATAGAAACGCGCCATAAAAACTTAACATTGGGCTCTGAAAGGTCGTTGACCCCTGCTTGTGACCTTTGACCTTGTGGTGATCATCCACTCCCCAAGGGACATCTACCATCCAAGTTTAGTCACAAACGGACCTGTGTATGGATCATAAGTTATGACCCATCGTAGAAACTCGCCATAAAAACTTAACATTGGGCTCTAAAAGTTCGTTGACCCATGCTTGTGTCCATTGACCTTGTGGTGACCATCCACTCCCCAAGGGACATCCATCCAAGTTTAGTCACAAATGGAGTTATGGATCAAAAGTAATGACCCATAATAGAAACGCGCCATAAAAACTTAACATTGGGCTCTGAAAGGTCGTTGACCCCTGTTTGTGACCTTTGACCTTGTGGTGATCATCCACTCCCCAAGGGACATCTACCATCCAAGTTTAGTCACAAACGGACCTATGGATCAAAAGCTATGACCCATAATAGAAACGCGCCACAAAAACTTAACATTGGGCCCTAAAGTTCATTGACCCCTGCCTGTGAGCTTTGACCTTGAGGTGACCTTCATATATGGTAAAATGTGAAACTTTGTATGACCCCTCTTCCCTCGAAGTTTGATTGCAATTGAAGCCCAGAGTAAAAGATTTATTGAAGTTTTTGTAGCGTTACGGACGGACGGACGACGGACGGACAGACGCCGCAGGCGATCCCTTAGTCTCCCCTCACCTCCGGTGGGCTCGACTAAAAAAAAACGTCGAAGAATTAAAAAAAAAAAAAAGGCAAAGAGAAGACAAAGAAAACAATGCGGCCCAAATCTTCCGGAGAGTTGCGTGATCACCCGAGCGAGGTACAAGTCAGATACAGTGTACAATAGCAGAAATACAAAATAGGCACAAAGAACGTCCAGAGAGGCACATGCTACATGTCATGTCAGAAATAAGAAATATGAACAGAGAATGTCGAGGAGGATAGAAAAATAGTGTGACAAAGTCGCCTTTGTGTCGCGATTGTGAGAGTATTTGACTGTCTGTACAAATGCCTTCAGGAGTCGTGTCAGAATGGCTGAGTAGGCGGGGTTCGTTTTGTTGCAATTTACAACGATCCCTTTATATTATTAGAACTACTAGTCCGTGCGCTACCATGTAATATGTTGTATCAGATGCAGCTCACAAACACAAGCGGCACACATACCAAGTTCAGCATCACTTAGAATATAATTTATCACTCCCAAGTGTCACTTGTAGATGGTGAATAAGTTTTTGGCAAGGAACCGTTTTTGCAATAGAATATACCTGAATAATCAACGGACCAAGTCCAAATTTAAATACAATCTATGGAAACCTCTTGCAAAATATTCGAAATAAGGATATCATGAATGTTTTACGATTTACTTTCTTTCTCTACATCATATCCCCATCCAGTACTCATCTGGAAGAACTGCACTCATAGATTTTAAGGGAACCAAATCCTAAATATAAATTAACGTGGATTGTGTAAATGTCTTCTTACAATTACCCCAAACAGTATTACAATGAGTCACATGCGGAAGAAAAAGTGCATTATAACGCATCTAAAATGATTTGGATGACAATAAATATGGCAATTTATATAATATGCCTATGTGTCTGGATATTGTTATTTTCCTTATGTGATCACGCCAAATCAATTTATTATTCAAAATTTCTCCCAAAATATATTTCATATATTTTGAAAATGTCTCTGTTTTCGGTTAAGAAATGATTCATACAATGAATTGTTAAAAGTTTGAGTTCATGTTCTTCTTTTTCTTCTCCTCCTCTTTCTTCTTCTTCCTGTTTTGTGCAAAACCGCCTGGGAGTACACTCGCACGTTTACGGTAGGCTTCCACATGTTAAACAAGCATGAGACTATAAATAAAAAAGTATAAAAGCTTGTAAAAGCGTCCATAGGGCGAAAATATACATCTGCAAACGAGGTTATCTTAAGGGAAATGTTCCCTCGCATACTAACACCCCCCCCCCCCCAGATCGAATCCTTACTACGCCGGTGTTTAGGGACCAAATTTTTAACTCATTTCCGTCCTTAAAGTGGGTATGACGAATCTGGAATGAGCAAATTGTGTACATGGTTGACCGACTAAAGATAATAAAGTCAGCCTCATCGTTTTGTGCAGTTGTGACTATGCATCACAAAACCATCAAAAAGTCAAACAACCCGATTTTATGAAAGGACTCCAAATCGATGAAATGGGTCAAGCTCGTCAATCTTTATTGTTTTCCCCAAGAACAATTCATATTTCACATAATTCTAAAGTCTGCGATTGTAAATCCAATAGGAACTTTTTTGTGTGTATTTTATTTTGCAGCTTTTCTATAAGAGAACCTCTTGTTTTTTTCTGAGAACAGTGTGATAAGGTATGTATACAACTCAGAGGCTCCTTTTCATTTCAAAATGCCAGTTTAATTGCATCATCCCTTTATTATGGATTTGCTGTGGGGTTTTAATTCTTTTTTTTTTCTCCCACGCCAGCCTGGTCAGATTAAGCTCTTGAATAGACCTTGAAAAGCTCTTTTTAAAAGTGTTTTCTTTTCTTTATTTATCAATATCATGGAAAAGGGCATTTTGTATTGGGTTTTGCATCATTGCTTTTCCAAAGTCTGCTGTTTACTAAAAATCCATGTCTTGTGACTCTTTGGTGGTTTTGTGATGCATGGTCAAATTGAACTCATAAACTCATTTCTTTTAGCACCGGACTCCCAAAATTGTCCATAGACCTCTCAACTCATGAGACAATATTGAAAAAAGGAACAACAACAATAAAACAATTATTTTATTTAAAAATTTAATGTTGCGAATGAAAGTGATGTCACTTCTCCAGGTTGCAGGAATCTGCAAAACGCAATTCTTATCATTTTGTGTGTGTGCGTGTGTGTGTGTGTGTGTGTGTGTGTGTGTTTGTGTGCATTCAGTTGTCAAACTGGAAACAACAAAACTCTATAAACTTGTTTACACTGTAGTATTATCAAAAACACTGACCGGGAGAAATGTGTTGAAACGGTATAAAGAGGTACGTACACCCAATAATAATTATGTATATACAGTAAATACGGCGGTATGAGACTGATATTTTTATCTATTCTTCTTTTTATATGTATGAATGATATTATTAATTCATCACATCTTCTTTACCGCATATTATTTGCAGACAACACAAAAATATTTAATGCATAAATACTCTTATCAACACTCTGAATACCGAATATTGTAAAGTATCTCTGTGGTTCAAGTAAAATAAATTGTCATTGAACGATGATAAGACTTGTTATATATGCACTTTAAGAGTCCTCAATCCCGTACCAATCACAAAATAAATATCTTATTATATAATATTTTAAGAAATCCACAAAATTCTGAGGTGTTACTCTAGATTCAACTTTGAATTGGAATTAACATATCCAAAAAAAAATATGTACTTATATTTCAAAAGCCATTGGTATAGGTTGAAAACCAATTTTTGACAAAGATCGTTCTTTTAATTTTGTACAGTTCTTTCGTTTTAGCGCATATCATTCTAGTATTATATGGGGCAACTGTAATAAATCAAAAGTTGATTCGTTATTTCATTTGCCAAAAAAAAGTCATAAAACCGTTATGATTCATTTTGTAATTTTCTTGAACTTGAATTCTAAACTACCCTTTTGCAAATTGGTGATTTCTGTGATTTTTGCTGATTTTTACATGCCTTTTGGTGATTTTGTTCCTTTGGAACCTGGCTACGCTACAAGCATGTTCTTGCCGTTTTTAAGAGCAACATTCTTCTGCAGTCGAAAGTGGGAAAGCCCTTTTCAAGGGCACATCCATACCCAAAAGGAATACTGTTCACTAAGCCTTTTACCACCTTATATACTACTTCCATTTCATTATTACACCGTGACAAAAAAAAAAATGCATAATACTCAAATAAGCTCAATCATGGATTTATCGTGCAGTAAATATCGCAGACTGAATTTGAGATCACTCACTTTTTATGTACAAGCTAGGGCAAACTGTACCAGCAATGAGCAATGCACACGCACAACCAACGTAAAGGCCGTGTCACACCTTTCCGGGCAAGCCTTGCGTGCGACTTGTGAAAAACATTTTTTACTACCAGGATGTCCCCGCAGATGACTCGCAAATGACAGTACCTAGCACGTATCTTACTCGTAGTCGCCCGGAGGTGCGCACGCAAATCTTTATACCCGCAACCATGTTTATGCCCTGCCACACCTTTCCGGACATACGCGGGCTTGTTGTGTGTGGGGATTTTCAAGCATGCAGGACAATTTCTGAGGGCGGACAATAATTTGGCCGAGTCAGAGCATGCGTCTTACTTGCTGGGCGCATTCTACTTAAATTCTAGTTGCGGGTATACTGTGTGACCTGTGTGCCAGTCGCGTGGGTGCTGACAACTCAGTGAAGGAATTCCTCTGAAAGAATGGCAGAAGTCCCACAGAATGTCATTATCTTGGCTGCATACGGGGACTGCGAAGTACCTGCGTTGGAGTTGACTGCGAGGTACTGCCGCTAAGGGCCTCCTACTGGCGATCTGAGTGGATCTCTCCGGGCATCCCCGTGACTCACCCGGAAAAAAAGTTTTGGTCATGCTCAAAACTTGGCTGCGGTTAAATGTGACTTGCATGCGCACCTCCGGGCAACTACAGGCGAGATACCCGCTAGGTACTGTCAGGTGCGGACCAACTGCGGAGAGCTCCGGGTAGCAAATTTGTTTCCCCGCAAGTCAAGCCGCAAAACTTCCCCAGATACGGTATGATAAGGCCTTGAGCATGCTCAAAACTTGTTTCGAGTGAGTCATGGGGGTTCGCTAGCACCGGCAGCACCTCTCAAGCAACCCCTCTCAAGCAACCCCAACGCAGATACTTCTCAGTACCTGTAAGTCTCTCGTAACAGAAAACGGATTGGTTTCAAAGCTCTCAGGCAGGTCACATGGAATACACGAAAGTAGAAGATAAAGTAGCACGCGTCTAGTAGATAACAAACAAGTGCGAAACTCGCAAACATTCTTGTACGCCCGGGGAAATTCTCTTGCATGCTGGAAAATCCCTCCTCGCAACAAGCCCGAGTAGCTTGCCCGGAAAGGTGTGACAAGGCCTTAAAATATGTACTGAGTGTGTGACACAGAATAATCACTTAAAAGGTGCTACGTTGGTTAAGTTTTCTTCGCGTTTGTTATTATGAGTTGCTATTTGTTTTGTTTTTGCTTTTTATACAGTAGATTAACTGTCACGCATTGGAAGCTACTGTATAGATACATAAATATACCTGTATAAAGGTCTCGATACGTCAGATTGGGTAGAGGCCACGGAATGGGATTTCGGTTCGGCGACAGGGTAGCCTTTCGTCAAGGTCCTTTTGCTGTATGATGAAGAGAGCCCAGGGAGCCCAAGGCCCTCCCGTTACAGCGAGAGGGCCTTGACAGAAGGCTAGCGACAGTGCGGATTACAATACAATTTCCAAAAGGTAGCCGACTGGTCTAGACCAAACAGGGGCCTTTTTTTTTTGGGGGGGGGGGGGACACGTACATTGTAAAGTGATCCCTGACAATACCCCTCCCTTCCAAACTAATTTTGAGTTGCGTGAGCTAGTCGAGGCCACTCGCCTTTATGTGATTGGATATTATGCCTTGGATTTTGTTACCTGTTTGCTACGGGCTTTGCTGAGCTGTGGCAATGTCGTAATTCATTCTAGGCAACAACAACAACAAAAATGTTTCTTTTATATAACGTCTCTCTGTCACTCAGTCACTATTGGTGACAGTTCGACGACAGCGGGGTTATCTGTCGACATGGGCAAATCTTCATCATCTTGCTGGAGAATGGGTGCGGTGGTGGAGTGTTGATTGTGAACCCTAATGGCCTCCGCCCTGTCCTCGCGTAGCGCTGGGCCCCAGGATTCCATGTTTCTGGCTGCAATACGGAGTCGCTGGTAGTATGATGATTGGGAGATGAAAAATAGTTGCCATTTTTGAAAAATGATGCCGCGATACAATTATGAGTTTTTTGTTGTTGTTTTTTTTACATTTTGTGTTCATTTAACTGAAATAAAAAAAAACACACACACACAATTTATGTTGAACTTCCTTAATCAGCTGGACGTTTACCACCAAAATAATGATAACAGCGTATTTCTTGAATAGCGCAGTACTGATAAAATTCAGAGAATCCCTACGTGTTTTACAAAATGAATTATGATATCAATAAAAATTAAGATTACAATTCCAGTGATAACTAGCAATAATTACTTTACAAACACGTGTAGGACCCTTACAGCTCAAAGTTGTTCATCAATCCAACATAATTACACAAATGAATACAAACTTAAAACACATTGCATTTCATGCAGACGAATGTGATGTTTCTGTTTAAAATTACCAACATTAATTTGAGTTCGTAGTCGGTCTTGTGGGGAATTCAAGAGTGTAGCATTGTGGCGCAGCATGAGATAAAGCCCTCCCCCCCCCCCCCCATAAGACTTTGATCGGATGAGAGGTACAACGGGTAAGTTTTGAGCAGAGAATCGGAGATATCTAAAAGGATTGCATAGTGCGATCTGTTCTTTTTCCGCAAAAGGGTCACATCAGGCTACATCGATGAACGATTATGAAATATTTACAATGCATACTCTGAGCTGTGGCTCCGTTTTGAATGTAATAATTGTTATTGCAAAATGAAAAAGGTGGAATTTTGATTTCAAGTCCATGCTTTATAATCACGTGAGTCCCATGAAGCAAACTCCGGCTCACTACGAACCTTTTTAATCGATCCCTTCACGCGCATCAAGTCGTAAATCCAGACAACTAAGATGCAAATGGTCGTGCTGCAGATGAAGACCTGGCCAACCACGTGACACCAGGCGGGAGGGGGTCCGTTGTACCCAATCCCCTTCCAGTAGTTCATGCTGGCGGCCTCGTATGACAGCATCACCTTGATTGTTTGTTTGTTTGTTTGTTTGTTTGTTTTTTAAGATAAACACGCGAAAAGGTATGCAGTTTTGAGGGATACGTGGGAATAAGTTTGACATGTGTCGAGGCAAAAGTAATATGCCAAAGCTCCCCTCGCGATCATGTCATTGCAAAACAAACAAACAACCAAAAAAAAAAAAACAAACAAACAAAAAACCCAGATATCGTTGTTAATGACATCCTTTATTCGAATTTCCCTTAATATGAGTATGGTATTCACAATTAAACAAATTGAAACATTAAAAATTATATCGACATTTCGAAGGCAAACTCTTAGATTAAAAAAAAAAATAGAGGTATCAGACATATACATATAAATACATTTTGGTGAAAATCATACCATTGTTGGGTTATTTAATTCATGTCCTTTATAATCCCATGACCTTTGACCTCATGTCCCTAATATTAACAGTTTCTTGCTTGATTTATTTCAGATACAACCTGCGAGGGGAAATCCGATCATCCGTTCTTGAGCTATTGGGACATTAAGCTTATTTCATGTCGTCTATGACCCGTATTGCCTTTGACCTCCTGCTCCCCAAATTGCATTATTTCCTTCTTACTCCATTATAAAACCACACTGCATGTTTGGTGAAAATTCGATCATCCATTCTTGAGTTATTAGGAAATTAAGCTTATCTTATATCCTTTATGAAGCTATCAATGACCTTTGACTTTTGACCTTATGATCCCCATATTGAATAGTTTTTCTGATGGTTGTTCATGGATGTACCCTGCAAGTTTCGTGAAGATCTGATCATCCGTTCTTCTTCTTTTAGTGGGAGCTTACTTTATGTTTAATGACCCCTATGACATTTGCACTTTGACCTCAACACCCCTTTATTAACGTGTTTCTTTCTTACCTCATTATTAACCTAAAAAAAACCGGGGGGATATTGTGCCCCCTAAGATATTTTCATTTGCCACTACTACACCCTTTACCCGATTTCAACCAAATTTGGTGAGTTTTCCTAAAACCCCATTGCAAACATTTTGATATATAATTTAGCTATGTCTGCTATTGCTGGTTGCCATGGCAACCGTAAACTGACAACCATGTCTCACATTGTCTGTCAAATTTTGCGTTTTTCTGTTCCGGCATAGTAATGGAAGAAATGTTGGTTTTCTCGGCTGTATTTTGCTGAAGGACCAAAATGTGAAGTATTTATGGTCGTGAATTACCCTGAAATAGTCTTCTTATTATTTCCTTCATTTTTTTTTTGTTAGCGTATCACCCGATCCCTTTTGTCTGATTTTATTTGCCAAAGAAGAAACAATAACCACATGTGTGCGCTTTCTTCTTTTACCGGGTCCCTATTATGTAATGCATCCCCCTAACCACTATTCCCAAACCCTCATAATTATGGAACCAATATACACACATCGCGATAGAACATAAGCCTCTTCGTATTCATCAAACAAATGAAAAAAGCGGCAAAACACACACAAAGACACACGCAAAACACACACACACACACACACACACACACACACACACACACAATGTATATGCGCGCAGCGCACAACCACCCACTGTGAGGCTAATATCTTGGTATAAAGCCAAGTCTCACCGAGATTAGTTAATTAGCTCAGGTTCACTTTTGTTTTGTTTTGTTTTGCTTCGTTTTTTCATTAACTTTTGGGGGTTTTCTCAATTGACACATGGGTATGTGAAAGTTTGTGTCTCTTTGGTTGCTAGATTATCTGATTGAAATTCCTTGGGATATTGAATTGACACTTTGGCCCTGCTTACCACTAGGATCGCGGGAGTGAAAATACGCCATGTGTACTTCCAGAAGTTGAAGGTCCAGTGGCCCACGATCTTGTTACCGAGCATGCTGCGAATGTCGTTCTTGAGCCGCTCGAAGCCGTACACTCTGCTGAAGCTCAACGGGAGAACAATGCCGCAAAGGACGCTGGCCCAGCCAGTGACATAAGTTTGGAAAAACCATATCCAATACATGCCAGCCTGTAGAGGGAAGGATGTACAGGGGCCCGTTTCATAAAACTTGTCATCAGTGACAAGTTCTCATAGATGTGACAAGCTACTCAAATCCTTGCATCTGACTGGCTGAGAGAAAATTTGTCGTAGAAATATGGCAGTTGTCACTGATAACAAGTTTTATGAAACGGGCCCCAGGTGTCTACTGTTAATAATTGTTCGAGGTGATGTTAATACAAAGTCTGCTTCATGGTTTTGTTTTGTTTTGTTCTGTTTGATTTAGAGTTCAATACTGTTATCAAAAAGAAAAACAGACTGTCGGCCTCAGGGCTGTTTTTCACTGAGTCCGTTTATTAGTTTACAGCATAATACAACGCAATATGATAAAGAACAAAAAGAACTCACAATAAGAAAAAGAATAAAAACAACAGCAGGCATTGACCAAAAAAAAAGTTGTATTAATAAAAGAGATAATCGTTTAAAATCTCAAAGATTAGGCTACGTGAAAGCATATGGATTGACATGGCAAAAAAAAGAAAGAAATCTAAACTATTAACTTTTTTCATGTGACAAGAAGCAACCCTACTACGTGGAATATTATTCTGAGACAGCAACATAGTCTATGCTTTTCGAAAAAATTCTGTTTTTAAAATCTGTGTAACTTTTCCAGATTACACAATTTACTACCATGGATATGTAAAGAACAAAATATGTAGAGAAAATGCCAAACTCTACTTTGTGGTAAATTGTATTATTGCAAATCTATGTTTGTTTTTCTTTGAAATGACCAGTCAAAACTATATTAGTTTAGTGGCATGACTTTTGCACACAAAAGAGTGACTGAAACTTGAATTTATTCATAGATTCAGCAGAAAATACAGCTTGATAGTAAACTGCCACATATAATGCAAGCTTCATGTGATAGGAATACAATAGCTAGAAAGGCTTTCTTTGTACTGTGGCATTTGGCAATTTATAGATCGGTTTGGGAGGGAGACTGCATTTGAGCAGAATATGCGAATGGACCAGTTTGCAATTCCACTTTGCGCATGAGCAGGAAAAGGTCATTTTATAGGCAATTTATTTTGTTAATTCACTGAAATACGCATCTGTGATTCACGTGATCCTTATCTAAAAGACTAAATGATGCTTGCCAGCACATCCACCTGACAACAAGAAGATTATTTCGCAATATAAAAAGAAAAAAACCCCACAATAATCTGTCATCACATTCAATACAAAACAATGGAATGGAGCCTGCTAAGATGTCAACTGATGGACCATTCTGGTCACCTGATCTGAACGCAAGTTCATTCTTTGTTTCAACACGAATTCCAAATGTAGTAAATATAACTATGTATTCTCATATTGTCAGAATCAAGAGAACGTTAGTCCTATCTGCATGACACTACTGTCGTTATTTCTACTGACATAAAATCGAGGGGTTATGAAGAGGTTTCACGCAATAGTTAACACTTCAATAGCAAGAAAGAGCTTAACTTACCCTGGTCATATAGACGAAGCTGGCTGTGTATACGAATGCACAGAGCATCGCTACCACGACTACGCGCCATTTCCGCAGTCCTGGGAAAGTGTCCAAGATGACCGTCACTAGTACTTCCGTTTCGACAAACTAAATATAGATACAGGTAGACGCAAAAGTAGATATGTATTAAAAGCACGTTACAACTACAACAATATACATACATGTATGTGGAAGAAATCAGGTGTGAGGCAACTGTTGCTCTCTACTTTTCCCTTCAAAGGATAAGTTCAACTTTATATTACACGTGGGTTGAGATAATGCAGCAATATATAAGAGGATGACATCAATGAAAGTTTGTGGAAAATTGGACAGTCCGTTCAAAAATTATGATTTTTTAAGGTAATGTTCAGTCACTGCTGGATGACACTGGAAAGATATAAGGAAAATATCAAGAGAATTCCATTTTTTTTTATGCACACATTCCCTCATCTTGAAAATGACATATGTGGAGAGTAATATTACTCCTGCCTTCTGAAAAAGGCCATGTGCTCTTTTATTATGCGAAAAAAATTAAAATATGTCGAATTTTCGTTACATCTTTTAGATCGTTCCACACAGTCGTCATGTGACATCACAAGCTGTAATAGTCTTCACATCCAGCGATCGCGGAACTGAAACGGAACTGAAAAACTCGTAACTTTTGAACGAATGTCCGATTTTACTCAAACTTTCACGCATGTGTTCTACTATTGCTGCATTCTCTCAATTCACTTCATTATGAAGGTTGACTTATCCTCTAATCAAACTTTAGGCCTGTCATGGCCTTCATCAAGATCTAGGCATACCAAGAGAGCACATTACACAAACGTCTAGACGGCATAACGTGCCATGGTGCAATATCGTATAATAATTATTAATGATACAAATCTTCTGATTTAAAAACATTTCCTTAGCTGCACAAATCAATCGATTACTTCAACAACAAAAAATGCAATATATATACATAATATGGAAGTGATCTGCAAAACATCATTACCACCTGAGGTATTATGCTTGCACGAAATTTTCGACGCGTCTTTCCAAAGAACTACCATACTTTCCAGACAATTACAATCATATATAGATTCTGTATAACCTATAACATTACTTCCATAATCAGTAAACATATCAATCCTGCACTGTATTTAATGTGTGATTTTGTGCGTTTGTCTATCTGTGCATTTTTGAGACTTGGTCGATACAAAATAGGGGCTTTTGGTGCCACGCTCCTTCCAATGTGCATTAATCTTCATCATATACAAACTGTGTAATGATTTGGTACGTAAATTATAATATGAACTGGAGTCATATCCTGCGATAACAGGATATTCATTGCTAGGGTTTATTCATGGTTCTGTACAGCGTTCATGTTAGTTTCCAAAACCTTGGCTTTTACTGTCATGACTACATTAAAAGATTGTAAGGATTAATTTAAAATAAGTCTGTAATACCGAATTACAAAACTACTGCGTTGATGACACCCGAAAATCCCATCGAACTTATAAACCTGAAATGACGGAATCACAGTTTTCCTAAACATCTCTGAGATGTTTTATCATTCACTTTCATCTTATTTTTCCCAAGGAAGAAAATGTTGATGCATTTTTACGCTTTTACAGCTTGTTTTCAAAATATATATGGAAAGTAGGTAAAACAGGGTCAAACCTGTCGATCTTGAGATTTTTACATTATCTGAAATAATAAATTGTAATAAAAGAGTGATTACGTATGGTGTAGAGGACCTTTTTCATTTCTTTATAGAATACACACTCTTCATATTCAACTCTTAAACCTTTTAAAGATGGTGGTAAAGCTTTGAAAGTTATTATGCATAATAAGTCATAGACAGAAATTTGTTGACAAAGAATAATAACATTTCAGCTTAATCTGATAATCCTTCATTGTAATGCTGTAGTGTTTGACATCCTATTTTGTCCCATTCTTTGCACAGCTACAGTATGAGCGTGTGATAAGATTACACGCTTTAATAGACTCCATACTTCAAATACCATTTTTGTCAGTGCACACTTTTTCAGAGTGTGTCTTCCTTTCAAATATCTAGAGGAAATGTGTGAAAATTATTTGCTTCAGAATGGTCTCATATTGAAGTAATGTGGATTTTAATGTTTCCAGGTTAGCAATCCTGTACAGTGTCAGGGCGATCGTTAACGGGCCCGTTAAACGATCGCCTCGACACTGTACAGGCATACTAAATAAAAATCACGCCAGTCTAAACGGAAGGGATGATAGGTATAATATACATACCTGGTTGCCAATGGCCACAAGGAAGATCATGAAAAAGAACATGACTGACCACACATGGGCAGCCGGGAATTTGGCCAGAGCAGTTGGAATTATGACGAACAGCAAAGTTAGCCCTACAAGAAGGTCAAATGTAATCATATCACTTTTCAGGCACCTAAGCAGAATGTCATAAATGCGTCCTACTTGATCATGAAATTTTTATCTGTTATTAACATTGCATTAGTGCCTTTGGACAATTTAAATAAAACTTTATATCCAAAGACATTATTTTGCAGGGTCCCTGCTCGACATAAATGATGCAGAGTTTCATATTCATATTTTGACCTGTCGTAAGGAAGCTATACCAAACATAATGTATTCTGTAGTATATTACAGATACAACGGGTCTGCATTAATGGAGACATATCACAACCACGCTGAATGCCACGTGACTGTAAATCCTTTGGATTCCGAAAAAAAGGAAAAGGAAAAAAAGGAAAGACTGATGTTTAAAAGTCAAACATTTTCGCCCTGGTTCCCCTTTGCCAAGTGCCCAAGTGTTTTTAGCAATCTGCAAGAAAAATGTATGCTTATATGCTCAAGAAAGAGGGATTACTTAATCTTTACTCATGAAGTCCAATTTTATAATGAAATGCACTGCATGATTTCCGATTCCCCGTCTTATAACAATTCTCTTTGATATTTTGACCACGAGGTCAAGGAGCAAGCACTATTTCCTTTAATTGGTAGAGTGAATTGGTGGAGTATACCTCATTATCTTACCTTCATTTATAAGAACATCATTGGTAAAATCTGTGTTACGTTGTTTGTTTGTGTGTGTGTTGTAGTTTTTTTTTTTTTTTGGGGGGGGAGGAGTTTCGAAACTGTTCATGACTTGTGGTCTATAGACGTTTTATATTACATTTTATTTGTCATTCACGTTCTAAGCCTTGCGCATGATTAAAAAAAGTATGGACTACTTTTCTCAAATCTGGGGCGGTTTTAGAGAAGTTTAAGGGGTTACATTATTCCCTCATCGGAAGCTTAACCGGTGGTCCTATGAAGAATCCACTCATATAATCATACTTATAACTTATAACCTATACCTATATAACGTTTCCTTGTCGTCACAACATCGTTCACATGAGTCGATATCTATTTTTAGGTATACGAGGTGTTACATATTTATAGATCTTACCTCCTTTCAAAAAAAACCCTTCGTGTTTGTCAAAAACTCCGATGATACTGAAGACAGTAAGGGCGCAGAGCATACTGGTCAGGCCGCTTACAAGAACTACGATGAATGCGTCCCTTCAATACCAAATGACAATAGCAAGACCAACAAAGAAATCAGATAATCATTTAAGGTTAATCTAAGAACTCCCTACAAAAAAGGGCAGAGTACAAAAAAAAAAAAGATACGTGTAAGTACGTTATAACTTCGCTATACTTCAGTATGCGAGAATTTGTGAGATATACCAATTACACTCTATTGAATAATTGAATAAACTCATGCATATGTCCATTGCCCAAGAAGAAAAATCATCATATTCAAATCCGAGGAGAAAAAAAAAATGTTTTGCTTTGTCAATGAACACTACTAATTGTTTTGCTCAGGATAAAAGGATTGAACTTATTTCCTCGCTGATACCCAGGAATTTCAACCCTAAAGCCAAGCACCCTTACGATAGAAAAGAGAAACGACAGATAAAAAGAGAAAGGAGGAGGCATTATCTTATATTGCACTTCAGCTTATACCCCAAAATAATGAACTCTTATATAATATATATATATATATATATATATATATATATATATATATATAATATATGAAGAGCCTGTTCGCAAAAAAACCGATAAGTCCATTTTTGAAGATTTTGAAGTACGGTCTCTGTCATAAAGTACAAAATAATACCTTTTAAATGATATATTGATCACTAAAGGTACATTTTTGAAGTTATGGTCAAAAGAAGAAAAATTTTTCTTATTGTTCTCTTTATTTTTCTCAGACCTTTAATCGCAAATATCTCCACTGGTCAAATATGGACTTATCGGTTTTTGAGAACAAACTCTTCATATATATAAGATTATTATTATATATATTGTAACAAAATTATATTTATTTCATGTAGATGTAGAGTGCATTAATTGGAATTCGTGCGAAACAACGATTATAGCGAAATTTGGAGATAGCAATTCAGTAACACAATGTGGTGTGGTTACTTTGTGCTGATATATACATGTAATAATCTATGCAGTGTAAATGAATATTATGAAAATGAATAAAATGAATATGAAGATTCAGATAGTGATGAAAGATATGAATGATAAGTGCAGCGATAATTCCTACAGTCAGTTCAAAGTTGTGTTACAGAGGTTTGACACATACATTTAGCATTGTGTGTGTATACGTGTGTATACAGCTTGGCCATATGACACATTTTAGACAATTAATTTCAATTAATTAGTAAACGTGATCAGTTATGGGACTGAAAACGTGTTGATGTATGATTTAAATAATCTTGATCCGACTGTGAAGAGTTTAAAGGGACAACTCAAGTCTGTGTAAAAATAAAGAAAGAATAAAGGAAATTTTAGAAGAATTTGATAAGATATGTCTATAATAATTCCACACAGGTACTATTAGCTACCTCATTTCCACTCAGAGCTTCATGTGTCGTTGATGTAATTCATGCACGATATTCTGCTCACACTCTCTGTACAAAGAGGTTGAGAACCGAGGCTGATCTTGTGTCCTGTGCTCGGTACGACGTTCTGAACGTGAGCATGTACACACTATACCTGTAAATAAACAATTTTCAGTTCCGGTACATTCTGAAGTTGTGATGCATTCCTGTTCAATTAAAGATAAGTATTGGTTGGAATGAATGCAGATGGAGACTAGGATGGTAATCAGTGGTTCTGCACTAGAAGACAACTCGTCCAGCAGCCTTTGCGAGCATTCTCGAGTGGGCTTTGTTGCAACGTGGGATAACTGAGCTTCTGGACAGACGTCCGACGTACTTCCAGAACGGACGTCGGAGAACGAAGTACAGTACTTTGGAAAGGACAAGTGCGTCAGATGTACTTCAAGAACAGACGTCGGAGAACGAAGTACAGTATTGTGGAAAGGATAAGTACGAACGACGTACTTTCAGGGCGAACGTTGGAGGACGACGTACTTCTGAACTAAGGTGCAGAACGGCGAAGTACAAGGGCGGACGTCGGGAAACGACGTACTTTCTGAATGACGTCAAAGAACGACGCACTCTAGAAACGACGTCGGGAGTGAAAGTGAGAATTCACTTGTCAGTGTGTTGGATGAGATAGATATGAGAGTGAGAATGTGCCTTTGAGTCAGATGATGTGAAGACAGTGAAGTGCAAGGTGTAAACTTGTGACGTACAAAGAGTGGTAGAAGACTAAAGGTTTTGTCCTCTTCATAGAGTGATCGTATATTTTGATCAAACGGACGGTGGACTCGGTCGGCATAAGTGCCAGGCCCCGTTATTCGCTACAAATTGTTGTCAAGAGTGGGATACTCTAGAAGAGGATTTAGTTTTGACTCGGAGAAAGTCAAAATGGATTCTGAAATTCGACGTCCAACGCCGCGGGATGTAATGTAGCGGTTGGAGAATAGTTTGGCTGAAATCGACCAGATGATGGCAGATCTGCGAACGTCGATGCAGCCAAAAGCAGAGTCGAGGAGTTCGCAAGTACGGGCACCGGAGATGGCACCATTGCACTCGTCACCTATGGGGCCAGTTTGACAGTCAAATCGGTTATGATCAGCCTAGAGGACAGCGGTTGTCGAGAGAAGCAGGAGGCTTAGCTGGGCAGCAAGCTCCGTTTTCACAGCCAGCATTCAACAGAGAAGCATTGGCATATCCTGGCTCGACGTTCGACACGAGAAGTTTGTCGAAACCAAAAATGACTCCAGATAGGTTTGATGGGAGGACTCCAGTATCAGACTATCTCTGTCACTTTGTAGCTTGTTGCAGAATTAACAGATGGACGGAGGACGAAGCAACGGAGTATTTAGCAGCATATCTACGGGGTCCAGCCGTGAAACTGTTATCACAACAGACGGGCCGCCGGTTGACTTGCCATGAATTGGTAGACCTAATTAATAAGAGGTACGGTCCGGGCGGAAAGGCTGACGTGTTCTTGGCCGAGTTGCGGCATCGACGCCGGGGTCCAAAGAAAACTATGCAAGAGCTCGGGCAGCACATCCGCGATTTGACAGCACTCGCGTACCCTGATTTTGATCAGGACGGCCATGACAGACTTGCGAGGGGGCATTTTACGGATGCAATTCTTGATCCGAGGATCAGAGATGGTCTATTTCGAGCACAACCACGTACCCTGGATGCGGCGGTGGAGGCAGCTTTGAATGTGGAGGCGTTCCTCAAGATGGAAGGCGGACGTAAAGACCTGAGAGCGTCTGGTTATAGTCGCGCAGCTTTGGAGGAGAACGTCGGAAGGAAAAGTGGCAGCACTGACCCAAGACAAAGTGGAGAAACTGCTCGAAAATTTGATCGTCAAAACAGA
The DNA here is from genome assembly GCF_964275005.1 of Diadema setosum. Lineage (NCBI taxonomy): Eukaryota > Metazoa > Echinodermata > Echinoidea > Diadematoida > Diadematidae > Diadema > Diadema setosum. Next base: position 43,370,998 of record NC_092687.1, on the reverse strand, counting down.
ACAGCGCATCCAGCAAATTACCAGCCAAGCGCAAGAACGTATGAATAAGCAAAGTAGGCCAAACATCAAGTGCTACACGTGTGGAAGAGAAGGCCACGTTGCGAAAAATTTTCCACAGCCAAGGCCACTCTCTTCAACTGCAAGTGAAACTGGACGATGTTACAACTGCAATGAAAGTGGACATTGGAAAGAGAGATTGTCCGAAACTGAAGGAGGCATCAGATTCTTCACGGCCGTGACCGAACAATCTCATGGAGAAACCACTCGCATGCTAGCTGAACAGAGCGATGGGGATGAGAGGAAGAATGAGGTGAAACAGTCCGAAGACAAAACAAAAGGAGAAAGTGCGTGAACGTCACAAGATGTGAGACGACATGGACTTTTTGTAGAAGGGAAGGCAAACGGTCAGTCCATCACTTTTCTTCTCGACACGGGATCATCTAACACCCTCATCTCAAAGAGAGCGTTCAGTAAGATCATGGAGGCGAAGAAGCCTTCTCTTCGAACTTCCACAGAAGTTGTTCAACTGGTTGATAGCTCCCCACTGAAAATTGCCGGAAAAGCAACGATGGATATAGAGGTAGGAAACATTCAATTCGTAACCGAGGCAACGGTGGCAGACCAACAGAATGATGGAATTCTAGGTCTCGACTTCTTCATCAAGACGAATGCCGTACTAGACTGCCGTAAACTAGAGTTACGAACTCCTTGTGGGAATATCCCATGCAGAGACCCGCATGGGCGAGCGTTCTGTTACCGGATGGTAACCGCGGAAAAGACGAGAGTGCCCGCGGGGCCCGAAGTCATTCTTCCTGTGGCAGTAAGGCAGTCAGAAACAGCCTTCAGGACAGGACTGGTGGAGCCACTTCACAAGACAGTGGCCCCTGAGAGGAAGGGGTCAGCCGGACGAAGGTCGAGGGGTGGGCAGCATCGTTTTCGACGGAGCCGTTCACCACCGAGGCGGACACACTTTCCCCTTCGCAGCAGTCCCTTGCCTCCACCGTCACATCGGCGAGAAGTCAGCAACCCCCCCCCCCCCCCGACAGCGTTCAAGTAGAAGTGCCGATTTCGAGCCCGGTTCGTGAGGAACAGACGAGACCGCCACGAGAAGCATCCCCGTTGTCGGTGTCATCAAGAGGGAAAACGAGCGGCTTCGCCAGCGAAAACGGTATCTTCAGGTGGGAGATCTCCGTCTCGGGTGGCTTCCGCAGAGAGGGCTGCGTCGCCAGCAGGGAGTATCTTCCTGGACGCTTCGCCAGCCGAGTCCACCTCTTCGGGGAGGAAGAGTCCCTCACCTGAGGTCTGCGACGCAGGAACCCAGACTGTGCTGGACGGCAGGCACAAAGTCACGGAAGTAGTCAACCGGGTGAGGGGGGTGTCGACGTCTGCGTCCACTGTGCTTGAAGAGAGCACGAGGGAATTCATGATTCCCAACAACGTCGTTGTCATCCGACGCACGGAACGGTACATCAGCAAATATGGAGAATGGATCGAGGTTACCACAGAGGAGATGAGACGAGTGATGATCGAGTGAAATAGAGTGTAGTGAACATGGACTATAAGTGACAGGTTGAATGGACACTAAAAGAGGACTCTGTGAAAGCCATTTGTTCCACACTGCGTATTTTCTTTGTCTTGTTTTCTCTTCCCAGTTCACTTTAGTTTAAGTTACTGGTACCTTGATTAGTTTCAAATACGTTTCAAGTATTCTTTGTTGTTTTCTTTTTAATCAATCTTAAGTCTCAAGAAGAGTGTTTGTTGAACTTGTATTATGTAAGGGATTAATTAAGCTTGATTTGTTAAGCTTGAGGACCAAGATTATTAGAGGGGGTAGTTGTGTTACAAAATGATATTTATTTTGTGTAGATGTAGAGTGCATATTAATTGGAATTCGTGCGAAACAACAATTATAGCGAAATTTGGAAATAACAATTCAGTAACACAATGTGGTTGTGGTTATTTTGTGCTGATATCTATGCAGTGTAAAAGAATATCTGAACTGATCCTTTAGGTCAGTCTTCTGTATTGATTATTATGTGTTAATTACTGCCTTATGTGAAGATTCAGATAGTGATGAAAAATATGGATGATATGTGCAGCGATAATTCCTACAGTTAGTTCAAAGTTGTGTTTCAGAGGTTTGGCACATACATTTAGCATTGTGTGTGTATACGTGTGTATACAGCTTGGCCATGTATGATTTAAATGATTTTAATCCGACTGTGAAGAGTTTAAAGGGATAGCTTAACTGTGTAAAAATAAAGAAAGAATAAAGGAAATTTGTGGGGAATTTGATAACTATGTCTATAATAATTCCACACAGGTACTATTAGCTACATGTACCTCATTTCCACTCAGAGCTGCATGTATCGTTGATGTAATTCATGCACGATATTCTGCTCACACTCTCTGTACAAAGAGGTTGAGAACCGAGGCTGATCTTGTGTCTTGTGCTCGGTACAACACTCTGAACGTGAGCATGTACACACTATACCTGGAATTAAACAAGTTTGTGTTCCGGTACATTCTGAAGTTATAAAGTATTCGTGTTCAATATAAGATAAGTAGTGGTTGGAATGAATGCAGATGGAGACTAGGATGGTAACCAGAGATTCTGCACTAGAAGACAACTCGTCCAGTAGCCTTTGCGAACATTCTCGAGCGGGCTTTGCTGCAACGTGGGATAACTGAGCTTCTGGACGGACGTCCGACGTACTTCCAGAACGGACGTCGGAGAACGAAGTACTGTACTTTGGAAAGGACAAGTGCGTCAGACGTACTTCAAGAACAGACGTCGGAGAACGAAGTACGAACGTTGGAGGACGACGTACTTCTGAACTGAGGTGCAGAACGGCGAAGTACAAGGGCGGACGTCGGGAAACGACGTACTTTCTGAATGACGTCAAAGAACGACGCACTCTAGAAACGACGTCGGGAGTGAAAGTGAGAATTCACTTGTCAGTGTGTTGGATGAGATAGATATGAGAGTGAGAATGTGCCTTTGAGTCAGATGATGTGAAGACAGTGAAGTGCAAGGTGTAAACTTGTGACGTACGAAGAGTGGTAGAAGACTAAAGGTTTTGTCCTCTTCATAGAGTGATCGTATATTTCTATCAAACGGATGGTCGGCTCGGTCGGCATAAGTGCCAAGGCCCCGTTATTCGCTACAATATATATTAGTTCAGAAGTACGTCGTCCTCCGACGTTCGCCCTGGAAGTACGTCGTTCGTACTTATCATTTCCAAAGTACTGTACTTCGTTCTCGACGTCCGTTTTGGAAGTACGTCGGACGTACTTGTCCTTTCCAAAGCACTGAACTTCGTTCTCCGACGTCCGTTCTGGAAGTACGTCGGACGTACTTGTCCCTTCCAAAGTACTGAACTTCGTTCTCCGACGTCCGTCCAGATACTCAGTTATCCCACGGTGCAGCAAAGCCCGCTTGAGAATGCTCGCACAGGCTGCTGGACGAGTTGTCTCCTAATGCAGAACCACCGGTTACCACCCTAGTCACATCAACATTTATTCCAACCAATACTTATCATATACTGAACACGAAAGCATCACAACTTCAGAGGTGATGTACTGGAACACCGACTTGCCTATTTACAGGTAAAGTGTGTACAAACTCACGTTCAGAACTCGTCCCGAGCACTAGACAGAGTGACAATGCTATTCCAAGGATCAACCTCTCTTCTCAATTGCTTAGCACTGAGAGTATGTGCAGAGTGGCGTGCGTGGACATTACGATCTCACAGGCCCGGTCCCACTGCACTTACGGATGCAAAGAGGATGTAAAGCGTACAAAAAATCTTGACATCCGTTGGAAAACGCTACGAATCCGCTGTGTACCCGTCGCATACGTGTTTCATCCGCTCTATCCATCGAGCATCCGTCCACTGTGATTTCATCCGCGCAAAAAGTTTTAAGCTGCTTAAAACTTTTAGAACGGATGAACTTTCCGCTGCGTACGATGTAAATCCGCGACATACGAGCAACAAACGTTGAATGTCCGTGCGGCATCCCTTAAACGTCCGCTGCATCCTCTCTGCATCCTCTGGGCATCCTCGCAACTCACATCCGCTGCAGCTAAAAACGGAAAGAGGGAGGAAAGATATGGTACGTGGAACGTCTTTACATAGTTAATAGCACGTTAATAGAAAGGATGTACAAGCGTATGCATCTCGTATGTAAAGCATTTCGAAAGCATCCCCTCTACATCCGCTCTGCATCCGCTCTACATCCACTCTGCATCCGCTTTTTCTGCTATGCGTCCGTTTCGCAATTATCTCCGGTAACCCCTTCCGAGCTGTCATCCCCTTCCATCCGCTTTCATCCGCTAGGCTTCCGATGAACATCCGTTTAACATCCCCGCTACATACTACCCACGTCCGTTCTATTTCCGTTCTGCTACCGCCAATTTTCGCCAATTTTGTCAATTTCTTGGGCGGCTGGAAGCGGATGAAGCCATCCCCGAAATTTTGCTCGTCCGTTGTGTCCTTTCTGTATACGCTTTGTGTCCGTCGGCCAGTGGGACCGGGCCTTTAACTGGGAATGAGGTAGCTTATAGTACCTGTGCAAAATTATTATAGACATGGTTATCAAATTCCCCTAAAATTTCCTTATAATTGCTTTATTTTTACACAAAATTAAGCTATCCTTTTAAACTCTTCACAGCTTGATTGAAATTATTTAAATCAAGCATCAACACCATTTTCAGTCCCATAACTGATCATGTTTATTAAATTAATCAACGTTAATTGTCTAAAATGTGTCATATGGCCAACCTGTATACACACGTATACACACACAATGCTAAATGTATGTGTCAAATCTCTGTAACACAACTTTGAACTGACTGTAGGAATTATCACTGCACTTATCATCCATACTTTTTATCACTATCTAAATCTTCACAAAAACCACTTATTGACAAATAATCATCAATACAGAAGACTGACTTAAAGGTATTAGCCCATATTTGTAAACCTGCAGCAATTGGTCTCATACTTAGCATGGAGTTTGGGTATGATTGCAGTAACACCTGTGCAAAATTTCGTTCCAATTAGTTTATTACTTTCATAAAAATAAATGAAAATGCACCGTAATCCGTATGCATGCGTATAACGCTCGCTAGCTCCGGTCCACGTACGTGTTACATGTACAATGTACGTAGCTATAGCCCGCGCTCGTAATTCGATTTTGGGTCGGGTTGACCCGGTTTGAAAATTGATTTTAAAACGATGGTTTTCTCTCTTTTATCGAATGGTATAGACAAAGAGCGACAGGTGAGGTATGTTACTGTTATAACTTGTACTTGAAGTCACATTGGACCTGTTTTATGCAGTTTTGATTTTCGTGGGTTTGCAAATGTGGGCTAGTACCTTTAAGGGAACAATTCAAACACTCTTGTACAAAGTAACCACGACCACATTGTGTTACTGAATTTGTATGAACACATTTCACTCAAATACAGTTTCGCATGAAGTCCAAATGAACTGCACGCTTCATCTGCACAACATATCATTTTGTTACAATATATATATACATATACATATGAAGAGTTTGTTTGCAAAAACCGATAAGTCCATATTTGCCAAATGGAGATATTTGCGATTAAAGGTCAAGTAAAATACAGAGAATAATAAGAAAATTTTTGCTTCTTTTGACCATAACTTCAAAGATATACCTTTATATGTAGTGAACAATATATCATTTAAAAGGTATCATTTTGTAGTTTATGACAGAGACCGTACTTCAAAATCTTCAAAAATGGACTTATCGGTTTTTGCAAACAAACTCTTCATATATATATATATATATATATATATATATATATATATAAAGGAATTCTTTGTTAATCAAGTACAGATTTCTTGTTCAGGTGTCAGTGGTGGGATATATTTTGTCTAAATTATGAAATGATGCTGAACCGAGTGGTTTCCACACGGAAATCCAACAGCCACCATCGTTTTAACGAAGCTCGGTCATGTGGGGAATTGTTATCAAAGCGATGAAGTGATCATATCTCATTTTCAATCGTGACTTGCACCTCAAAATAGTGCTGTTGTGTATCCCTTGTTCGGTGTCCAAGCAGTTAGGCGAACCCGGGGCAAAGTGGACCAAAAAGTTTTGTCTAACCCAAACAGCAACAGAGAGCAGAGGAAAGCAAAATATTTGGTTTATGGTTTTACCCTAGAACTACCACAAATGACTGAGGAATTTTTCCCACATATGATCAATTTTACCAGTCATATGAACTTGAAAAACAAATTACGAGAATTCTATGTTGCCCCAGAAGTGAAATACGGAAAGAGGAAAATAGAAAAAGCTTTTAATACAGGTGGTCTCCAATGTAAAAACCATATACTTCTGCTAGATTGGTACACTATGGCCTTGAACATTGCATAGATTTGATGTACTGTTTCCTTCAAAGACCTAAATGGACTCAAGACGCTAGGCCTTTATGATTTCGTCGTTTTTACGAAAGTAGGGCCTACATATCATGTTCATCAATATTATTCATGGCCCCGTAAAAGACCACTGTTTATTGGTGAATGAACTACCTGACAAAAGTTTAGATGTAACAATGATAATTATGACGGTGATAACAATACTACTACTACTACTACTATTTATAGGACCTAATGATAATAATAATAATAATGATAGTAATTATAATAATAATAATAATTATAATTGCTTATTGGTTCAGATGTTATGTGGGAAATAAAAAAAAATCCTTCAAAATGCACATACAATGACTTCTAGTATGCATGCATCAGCGTAGATCTAAGACTATACGAGGGAAAAGAGAGAAAAGCAATGGGATTTCACCTTTGTCTTCAGGGTACACTCCAACCTACACTGGAGCTTCAGCAGTCGCCAGGAAAAACTTACTTGATGAAGTTGTTATGGAATGTGTTGAAGGACGCCAGGGTGGTCCAGCTCCCCGTGCACACTCCGAGGGAGAGTATAACATGTGAGGCCGCTGCTCGCCATAGCTGTGTGCGAGGTTTTCAGATTAAACACTTATGTTGAGGTATTGGAAAACGTATCAGAACAAATGATATTACGTATAACTATATAGGTCAGGTAATCCCAACATGTATAGAAAAATTGTTGTGGAGAAATAGTTCAAGGAAACACAAACGTACTCAACATTAAACCATGAAAAAAAAAACCCACAAAGGTAGGTACAACATTCTGTAATATATATATATATATATTATATATATATGTATATATAATATATATATATATATATATAATATATATATATATACAGATATAATACATATATGATACATATGAAGGGTTTGTTTGCAAAAACCGATAAGTCCATTTTTGAAGATTTTTAAGTACGATCTCTGTCAGAAAGTACAAAATAATACCTTTTAAATGATATATTGGTCACTACATATAAAGGTATATTTTTGAAGTTATGGTCAAAAGAAGCAAAAATTTTCTTATTATTCTCTTTATTTTTCTTGACCTTTAATCGCAAATATCTCCATTTGGCAAATATGGACTTATCGGTTTTTGCAAACAAACTCTTCATATATATATGTATATATATATATATATATATATAGATATATATATATATATATATATATGTACATTTATGTATATAATACTGCCCCCAAGGAAAAACGCAGTATCTGACATTTTCGTCGATTTTCACTTTTTTACATAAATATAGTCTGTGGGCAATCCTTGTTCATTGACATATTCAGTTTTTTGAAAACATGTTTGGAAAGCTACTTTTCCGTAACTGCCAAACGCAGTATCTACACTTAACTTGCACTTTCCCCAAGGAAAAACGCAGTATCTACAAAGCTAGTCTTAATTACCAGACACTGTTATTTATATATGTGAATACTTTGCCGGTTGTTCTGTAATTTGAACGTAAATTACTTTCTTTACATATACTTACTCAATGATAAAACATGATGTTCAAAATGTCTAAACGAAACAACAATGATTAGTAAATATCTTGATGAGATCGTGATCCTTATATAAAACACAGTGTGTGATTAAGACTAACCGAGTGTACATTAAAACAATACAGCACAACACTTGCAGCTGCACTGAGCATGCAGCAGTCAGCTGCACAGGGCCCGGCTAGTCAGCATGTACGGTACAGTGTATACTTGGATTAAAACAAAATGTTGTCGCGGGGAAAATTACTCGTGAGCCTAGCCCTCAAGAAAAATTTATCTGCAAATAATGAGTAAGTTATTCAAAACTATTTCAATATTGAAAGAATAAAGCTGGCGATCGTTTGTTACACGAAGCGAGGTTAACACAAATGTATGCATTTGTGTTTACTTCGCTTCGTCTGACATGTTCATCATCTTGGTAGAATCTGAAAGAATAAAGCTAATCGTTTGTCACAGGAATCGAGGTTAACACAAATGTATGCATTTGTGTTAACCTCGCTTCGTGTGACAAACGATCAGCTTTATTCTTTCAGATTCTACCAACATGATGAACATCTTCCGTACTATTTCAATATTATTTTTATTATAACTTATTAACTTGTTGTGAAGTAACTTTGTTAGGCCTAGACCCTAGTCAAAATTCCTCAGGCTCCGAATCCGAAATTTTCGGCGAAAGGCAATAGATCTATTTGTGTTGTGCTGGATAAACGTCAGGTGGTTTAACGTTAGAGTCTTGCATCTCTTTTCTAACGTTAGACTTAATCAGAATATTCAGGGTCCGTATTCCGAAAGTAAAAAAAAAAAAGAAAAAAAAGTGACGTAGATAATTTTCTTTAACAGATTGTTGCTGCTTGAGTGCTTCATCCTCCCTGTAAGTTACAAGATATATGCACGTTAATTAGTATAAAAAAGCAGTCACATCTTGCTTAAAAATTTCTAAATTAAGTCACCAGACTAGACTTAGAGTAGATCTATGGCCTCTGATTCTTAAGTTAGACAGATGTATCATGTAGTCTAACTTAGTACGGATGTAACTTCGACCTAGACCTAGATGTATTTTTTTTTTTATTTAATAGTCCTGTCTCGTGTAGACTTAACTATCTAATGTTAGGCTATTTTTTTTTTTCTGTCAGTATCGCCATCGGGCATGCATAGCCTGTGGCTGTAGACTAGTGTAGCTTGGTACGTAGCCAGCCTAGAATAAACGGTATATAAAAACTAGTCTAGATCGATCTAGGTCCAGACATCCGATTTAAATTCATTTTGGTCTAGACTCTAGCCTAGACTGTACAGATGTAGATCTAGATGCTAGTTAGCGGCTAGGCCATTTAGCATCACATTACAGCCCTGGCAAGCTTCATATTAAACACGTACAGCTAGATCGGTCTGGGAATGTTTTACTTTTACTTTTTAGGTTTGAGCTGCAATCTGAAAAAGTATTAAAAACGTTCCAAGAACGATCTGTTATTGTCCCCGCCGAACGAGTTCGAGCAGGGGACTATGAAACGGGCTCCGTACGTGTGTGTGTCCGTGTGTCCGTCCGTGTGTCCGTCCGTGCGTCCGTGTGTCCGTGCGTCCGTGTGTGATCAAAATGTTCAAAATGCTACTCCTTCGCCATTTCTAACCCGATTTTGATTCTGTTTGCTTTATATGATAGCACTACATAGGAGCTTTGAAACTTCTATACAGAATTTCAGTTGTGACCTTTGACCTTGACCTTTGACCTATATTGTACATTTTGCTTCAAAATGCTACTCCTTCGCCATTTGTAACCCGATTTCGATTCCGTTTGCTTTATATGATGGCACTAGGTGAGGGCTTCAAAACTTCTACACAGAATTTTGACCTTTGACTTCTTTGACCTTTGACCTTGATTTTTGACCTATATTGTACTTTTTTGCTACAAAATGCTACTCCTTCGCCATTTGTAACCCGATTTCAATTCCGTTTGCTTCATGTGATGGCACTAGGTGAGGGCTTCAAAACTTCTACACGGAATTTTGACCTTTGACTTCTTTGACCTTTGACCTTGATTTTTTACCTATATTGTACTTTTTTGCTACCAAATGCTACTCCTTCGCCATTTGTAACCCGATTTCGATTCCGTTTGCTTTAAGTGATGGCACTAGGTGAGGGCTTCAAAACTTCTACACAGAATTTTGACCTTTGACTTCTTTGACCTTTGACCTTGATTTTTGACCTGTATTGTACATTTTGCTACCAAATGCTACTCCTTCGCCATTTCTAACCCGATTTCGATTCCGTTTGCTTTATGTGATGGCACTAGGTGAGGGCTTCAAAACTTCTACACAGAATTTTGACCTTTGACTTCTTTGACCTTTGACCTTGATTTTTTTACCTATATTGTACATTGGCTACAAAATGCTACTCCTTCGTCATTTCTAACCCGATTTCGATTCCGTTTGCTTTATGTGATGGCACTAGGTGAGGGCTTCAAAACTTCTACATAGAATTTTGACCCTTGACTTCTTTCACCTTTGACCTTGATCTTTTTACCTATATTGTACATTTTGCTACTAAATGCTACTTCCGGCGGGGACATATTTTACGCACCGCGTAATTTCTACTTTTCCTTGTTTGTTAATGTTATGAAGCCTGCTCTGTAATCAGGGCATAACTGGAGGGATGGAGGATGCATACCCCAGAGCCCAAGGTTGAGGATGTGTTCACAGTGATGTATTTATACATGCATACATATGGGAGAAGAACGTGGACTTATATCCTAGGATCCTCCCCCCCCCCCCCCTGGTCTTAGGACATGGCTACACTACTGCCTGTAGGCTGTAATGTGATTGGTATGCTCTCATAGGCTACTAGTACTACTAGAATCTAGATCTATCTAGTCTAGACTAAGATATATTTAGGTCTAGATCAAGTTTGATGAAAATTCGCTCAGGGGGTTCTCAAGATATAGTGTTTACGGTGTGAAAATAGCATTTTTTGACAAAGTTCGTTGACCTTTGACCTTTGAACTTGGGTGGGTCTCAGCCAAAATCTAATAAGTTAACTTACTCCTGGTAGAGCATCTCTGTGCCAAGTTTGGTGAAAATCTACCAAGGGGTTCTTGAGATATCATGTTTACAAGAATTTCGTATGGACGGACGGACGGAAAAACTGACGGACAGATGGATGTTTGGACGTATGGAGGGACAGACAGACGGACGGCTGGACGGACAACTAGAAATCATAATGCCTCTGGTGCCCTAACGGGGAGGAGGCATAAAAAAATAGTGTATTTAGCCTTCACGTAGTTATTTTTGTGTAATTTCTTGTTCATTTTAAGGAAATTTATTACTTGACAAGAGAGGGCGCCCTTGCTTAATGAGGGCGCCCTCCATTAATTTATATGCATATTTATTTTCAATATACATTTTGAATGTATAAACACGTATTGTAGGTTGATTAATTAACAATGATAATGAGTAAAATTAATCCTAGTCATTCCGCTGTAGATACTGTGTTTTTTCTTGGGGAAATCAGTCAATTGCTGGGGGTTTCCCCAAAGTATCTACATTTTCATCAATAACTTCAAAACGAAACAAAAACACAAAATGATATTTTCCAGGAAAATTGGTAGCTAGATAGACTAAAATTCCACAATGAAGGAATTTTTCAAAGGAATATATTTTCAATGGGCTTTGGCAAAAATATAAAATGGTGAATATATCGGTTGTTGAGAAATAGAGCTGAATACTGCTGGATACTGCGTTTTTCCGGGGGGGGGGGGGGCAGAATATGCCAATAAGCCTTTTAACAGCCTCATTTTCATGAAGTCATAAATGTGAGACAGAAAAACTAGAAAATAGCTAGTATTCACGCAGAATAAGAAATGTGACGATTGCTGTATTTGACAATTTGGTAGATCTTGTCTGACCTTCGAGGCTATTTCTTTTGTTTGTTCTTTTTAAATCGAAACTATATTGCTCGTTTTAAGGAAGTATGATATGAATCGGTCTCTTAATCTTAAAATTGGAATATAGTCTCCTTTAATTGGGACTACTGTGAACAGTCTAATAAAAGAAGGAAATCAACATGTAACTATCAAAGGGGATGACTAGTAACTGATCAGTGGGAATCAGTGGGAATGCTTGGGGATAATTGTTCCAATTCTTGTGGGATTCATTTAAGAGTACATTATATATCTATTGTTGTGTGAAAATTATTTGCTTCAGAACGGTCTCCTATTCAGGTAACGTGCAGTTTAATGCCTCGTCACTGTTACAGGCATGCTAACCCGGAAACATTAAACTGCACATTACTTGAATATGAGACCATTCTGAAGCAAATAATTTTCACACAACATCATTATATAATAATACTCTTAAATGAATCCCACAAGGATTGGAACACTCATCCCCCAGTATTACCTATGATTCCCACGGATCAGTTACTAGCCATCCCCTTTGATAGTTACATGTTGATTTCCTTCTTTTATTAGACTGTTCACAGTAGTCCCAATTAAAGGAGACTATATTCCAATTTCAAGATTAAGAGACCGATTCATATCATACTTCCTTAAAACTTCCTTAAAAAGATAATAAAAAGTTTTGGTACCTCAAAAGCTTCCCTGAATTTCCTTGTCTTGGGTTGTGTTTCAGGTTAAAGTACGTTGTCTGTGAGAATTACTCGCCCTAAAGTGCTCTCATGTCTTAGTAATCATGCAATAATGGTTTCGTACCAGAGCCAACGCTGTACAGCGTCGATAAATATTGTACGAAACCACTGACTGCGACCAGCAGCGTGCAGCCCATTGTACGCATAGCTAACTGCGACCAGCAGCCCCATACGCATAGCGTAATGGGGCTTCGCATTGTAGCATTCAGGATCATGACAGAATTAGTATCGCGGGTAAATGTCAACTTCAACTTAAAATCCAAAAATTTCTTCGATTTGAAGACTTACCAATTAAGTTGAAGTATTGAAAACAGGCTTCAAACAACGTTTGGTTCTGTCAATAGTCCCTTTCCGTTCGAATTGATGACTGAATGTGACTCGGTCGAGAGGACCTTGGGAGAGCTATATACACTGGATACCATGGCCAGCGCATGCGCACACAAACATCTTATCCGTTCATGGATTTGAAATTTGTGTGCGGGCTGCATGTAATGTGTTCGCATGCACTGGCTGTCCTAGTATTCAGTGTACTGTATGTAGCTCTCCTAAGGTCCTGTCGACCGAGTCACATTCAGTCATCAATTCGAACAGAAAGGGACTATAAGCAGAACCAAACGTTGCCCGAAGCCTGTTTTCAATACTTCAACTTAATTGGTAAGTCTTCAAATTGAAGAATTCATGGGATTTTAAGTTGACATTTACCCTGGCATACTAAATCTGTCCTGATCCTGAATGCTACAATGCGAAGCCCGATTACGCTATGCGTATGGGACTGCTGGTCGCTATGCGTATGGGGCTGCTGGTCGCAGTTAATTGCATGATTACTAAGACATGAGAGCACTTTGGGGCGAGTAAGTCTCACAGTGTTAGTTATATGAAAGGTACTTTAACCTGAAACACAAACTAAGACAAGGAAATTTAAGGACACTTTTGAGGTACCAAAACTTTTTATTATCTTTAAGCATTGTAGATATACTCTCATAAATTCGGGTCCACCTAATATATGGGGTTTGTCAGTATGAAGCGCCATATAAATGCAATTATTATTATTATTATTATTATTATTATTATTATTATTATTATTTGTATCAAGCTCATCAGATAAACCATCGCGAAATTTAACAACCTTGACAGGAAGATACAATGAACAACTCTGTATTCAAGACCAATGGATAATTTGCATATTGAATAAGGGCTGTTGTTACCCAAGCCAAGTGTTCAAGGGAACCACATGAGACGAACGTCACACTCACGGGAAGTGTTCATAATTGGCAAGTAATAGATAACAGATGAGTTTCTAGAAAGTGAAACTAGGCAATCCCCCTCTCTTTAGAATGCAGGTGACTATAAGACCCATCACAAGACTATAAGAAATTCAGCTGTTGTATACTTTAAACCAATCGGCATCGGTGTCTTTTTTTTTGGGGGGGGGGCTGTATTTTGCTATGTGGTTGGTTTTTTTGTGTGTGTGTGTTTTCTCTTTTTATTTGTTTGTTTGTTGATTTTGCAAATAACACTGGCACCTAAAAATATAAGTGAGATTTTGCGTTGTCCAAATTGGTCAAGTAAATTAGTTTCTTTAATTCTTTGTTTCATAATCCGTATTTTATATAATTTTACACAACGTTTGATTTCAAGATAGACGTTCAATACAAGACAGTCAATTTAAGAAGGATATAAACAAATGTATAAGCAAACTACTAAAAAGAAGGTTCAGAAACAGAAGGTTACAGAATGTTGGCTCCATAGCAATGGAGTAAGTGTAAGAGCTTAGTACATTGTATCAATGATGAAAAATGACGAAAGATACAAAATCACGTGATGTCGAGAATAAAATAAAGCTACGTGATGCACAGAATATAATTCATACATTTTTAACATCTTAACTTAAGATAATAGCAACGCTAGGTAACAATTTAATCAAACAAATGCAGTCACCCGAGCGAGGTTTCGCTATGAGTACACAAGGAAATATCCAGTGGTGAGGGGGAAAAATATTAGAGGAAGAATTAAAAAAAAAATGGCTTTGACATTTTTCTGAAAAAAAAAAACTTGATTATAACAGAAAAGAATCTTACTCTTTCCCAAAGGAAGGACCTGTAAAAGTAATAGTGTAAGAGATTAAAGTGTGCGAACAGAGGAAGATGATGGGATCTACTGTGTCTTGTAGAGTATATATATATATATATAAATATATATAATGTATATATATATATATATGAAGGGTTTGTTTGCAAAAACCGATAAGTCCATTTTTGAAGATTTTGAAGTAGGATCTCTGTCATAAAGTACAAAATAACACCTTTTAAATGATATATTGGTCATTACATATAAAGGTATATTTTTGAAGTTATGGTCAAAAGAAGCAAAAATTTCCTTACTATTCTCTTTATTTTTCTTGACCTTTAATCGCAAATATCTCCATTTGGCCAATATGGACTTATCGGTTTTTGCAAACAAACTCTTCATATATATATATATATTTACATATATATATATATATATATATATATATATATATATAAAACACTGTTTTTAACAAACATTGAAAAGGTTTGTTAGGCAGGTTGCAAATGTTCAACCTATACATAAATATTCTAACGTGAAAGTAATTCAAGTCGGAAATCTTGAGTAATTTTCTGGTAACAAGCAATTCCATTGTAAGATCAAAAAGAAAATGTGCATGATATACATCCTCGAGGCCTTTTTCTGCTTAGAAAATGGATAATGAATTTCAAAGCATTTTTCCCAGGCCAACATTCTTTAATTCAAGAAGGGTAATAATATCTATGAGTATTCAAGAGAATATTTGCTTTGCCAAAAAACAACAACAAACAAACAAATAAACAACTAAAATGTCACTATGGTACTGGTATGCCACCGCCATAATCCATGATTCTCCTGATAGGTCTATAGTTCATGTAAACAATGTGTGAGGACAGTTTCACATAATTGGCAAAATATTAAAATGATGTGTGTGTCTCTTTAACAAGTGTGTTGAATGTTCACCCTCCTTGATCTACATTGTAGGTTTAATCGGATGAATGGGAGACCATGACGGGTATTTGGGGATTTTAGGACTTTTACTTGACATTGACCCTTTTATAAGTTTATGCCTCATGTTAAGTAATTTTCAAGGTATGGAGAAAAAGTGCAATTTCTCTATTGGATATTAAATTGTTACCATTTTCTCATGACCTTTGACTCTTGAACTTTGATCCTATGACCCTGTCAGGCAGAACACGCATAAATATGTATAATTAAAGTTTCAAGATGGAGGAAGAAGTAACGTTCAGCACTGTCACTTGATCTTTGACCTTTTGACCTTTGACCTTTTTAGTAAAAAGACTTCCCAGAGAATCTCCATTCTGAAATATATGTATAATCACAATGAAATTATATGTATATTTATATTGGGTAATAAAAGAAAAAAAAATCTGCAGGCATTGCATAACTATGAAAGAAATAGTCACATTTTGAAGAGTTGACCCTGACCTTTGATCCCTGACCTTTGCCCCAATCACCCCCAAATTCCCTAGATAATCACCGCCAGTTAGTAGGGCCTACATGCATAATAATGTTCCATGAATATACCTTGAACCATTTCCAAGATATGGAGAAAAAAATGCAATTTTAAGATTTTCACTCGACCTTTGACCGTTTACCTTTGACCTCATGACCTGAAACTCTGACCGGAGAAGTTTTTGGGTAGTACATGTATACACTAAGTTTCAAGACAATTACTTTTGGATTTGCGTAGATATGGGGGAAACAGTGACTTTTTTTTTGCATTTGACTTTGACCTTTTAACTTTTGACCTTAAACAATGTATGTGTGTGTGTCTGTGTGTGTGCGCGCATATGTCTGTTTGTGATCGAGTCATTTGACGTTTTAGCGAAGAGTATAAACTGTGCGTGCAATTTTGCAAACATGAATGGTGCTGCTTCTGATTCTATTGATAATGATGCTCTTGTGATAAGAATTGATATTTTGGTTAAGTCTGACCTAATAGCAAATTAAACTTTTTCTGATATAAAATGAGAGTAGACTGACAAATCTCGGTCCAGTGAGTAAGTATCAATTTTGAGCCCTGCAGGCAGGCTTTGGCAGTTTCGAGTCGAAACAACGGATTGCTCGATGTTAGCCTCTTAATTCGATGGAAATACAGGGGGCCTACAGAGACAAAATAATTTACATCTCACCTAGTTAAAACTGCTCTTTGATTGCAAAAGGAAATGACAAACCTTAGTGTTTATCAGCAGAACCCAAATAGGGGATGAAACACGGGCACGGACGCCATCGTCGCCGCCATCCAAAGTGAGAGCTCGAGCAAGTACGGCAATGAGAATGACGTACGGAAAGAGTGTAGTGAAGTAAGCGACCTTGAAGTCATCAAGAAAACACACAGAAAATTGGCCAGTAAAGGATCAAATACAAAGGGAATGAGATAGGTATGACTTGTTCCTGATACGCCAAGTTCATCATTATAGAGAATTATTATTGTACCGTCATAATAAAATCAGTAGTTTTTAGCGATATCATCAATCAATTTTTTTAATAGTAAAATTACAATACGACTTTAAAAAAAAAAAAAAATCCCCCTGTGGTGGACCGACGGGCTTCTAAAATATTTCCATTTGATTTTTTTGTGATTTAACTAACAGTGACTTGACAAATTCATTTTGAATTCCAGCTGCCCCGTAGGGCCACCATGTTTATGTTCTGGTCAATCGGGCCACCGTTCGCCTGATATCAGATGGCTATGGCTGTTCAAAATTGATGTCGTGTCATTACATTTCCAAATGATTAAAGTGGCCCGAAGAGATCAGCCTTTATTATAAATATATAAACAAAAGAAGAATCGTAATGCACTTTAAAGTTCAATCAATATTAGTATCACACATTACTTGTTTGAACTGAGAGAAGGATTCATAGTTCCTTGCAACAAAGGCAAATCAAACCCAAAATCTCATCAAATTATTTCAAATGCATTTTATTGTGTAACTTCAAGCCGTATTTCACACCACAACTATATAAGATCTACCACTCACAAAAGCAAACAAACAAAAAAGCCGTCGCTCGATTACTCCAACGACAAGTGATAATAAAAGTAAAGGCCAAAGTTAATGGAGAGAAACTCCACGTAGCACACATGTCTTTCACAAGTAAAAGAAACAGAAAATTGCGTCTTAACGTAGGTTTAGGAAAACGCACTTGGTTCACTGTAGCATAGGAAAACTAAAGTGGCATTTAGATGGCATGACAAGCACAGAGGGTATACAGCGTTCAGTTTTCTTATATCTATGCCTCCGCCACGAAGTGGTGCTGGAGGCATTATGTTTTCGGGTTGTCCGTCCGTCCGTACGTCCGTACGTCCGTCCGTCCGTCCGCTTTCGTTTACGCGATAACTTGAGTAACATTTACTGGAATTTTACCAAACTTGGTCCAAGTATGAAGTATGATGGGGCAATTATTTGATTAGATTTGGGGTGAAATCGGCTAAAGGTCAAAGGTCAAGTTCAAGGTCAAATCATGAAATTGTATCCGTTTACGCGATAACTCAAGACTGGATGGAGCAAATTTCACCAAACTTTGTTGGAGGATGATGTATGATGGGACAATTACTTGATTAGTTTTTCAGTGAAATCGGACAGAGGTCAAAGGTCAAATATCAAGGTCAAATCCTAAAATTCATCTGTTTACGTGATAACTCAAAACTGGATGAAGCAGCTTTCACCAAACTTGGTCCAAGGATGATGAATGATGGGACAATTAGTTGAGTAGATTTTAGTGGCATTGGCAAGAGGTCAAAGGTCAAAAGGTCAAGGTCAAATGCTACAAATGTTGCAATTTGCCCCATATTTATGCAATGCCCGAAGGTATTTTCTTGAAACTTGGTGTGGACATGTACTACTGCGTAAAGATTCCCCAGAGAGAGTTTCATGTCACAAGGTCAAAGGTCAAAAGGTCAATGGTTAGGTGAAAATGTTGCAATATCACTTTTCTCGCAAATGGTTCAATGTATCTTCATGAAACTTGGTACATATTCTTGTACTGTCTGGCAGGGATTATCTAGGGAATTTAGGGTTCATGGGTCAATAGTCAGGGGTCAATTGTCAAGGTCAACTCCTCAAAATTGTACTATTTCCCTCATATACTAGTATATGCAATGCTTGCATTATTAGTTTCAAAACTTAATACATGCATTACCTAATGGAGATTCTCTGGGAAATTTCCAGCCAGAAGGTCAGAGGTCAAAGGTTTAGGGTCAAAGGCCAGGTTTCAATGCTCCCCCCCCAAAAAAAAAAAAAAAACAAACAAACAAATCTATTTTGTACCATTATCACACTCTTTCTTCATACCTTGGAAATTAATCAATGCATAAACTTCCCCAAAATTCCCCAAATATGTGTACCTGCACTCTTAGAAAATTATAGCAAACCCAGTTCAAGACATTTCTGACAAACCTGTCATTTCAATATTTTGCCAGTTATGTGAAACTGTCATGGATCACACATTGTGAAGACATTGTACTATACGCCTATTGGGAGAATCATGCATCATGGCGGAGGCATCAGTCGCCATAGCGACATTTCTAGTTATTTATTTTTTTCTACACGAGATGATTACGTTTGCCAGGATTACAAACTCACATTAGACGTAGTAAGATGCCATCACCAAAAAACTCTTCAACGAGTCTTCACATTATATACCTAACAATATGTGGTCGAATAAACAACTACGAGTCAACTATTAAGAGAATCGTCATTGCTGCATAGCAACCCCATCCCCCCCTAAACACACGCACACACACACACAAACACACACACACAGGAAATCCCATTAAAAATATGCCCTTGCCTACAAAATTATCCATATCTCGTGTGATCTTCCTTTTTCTCATGAAATTATAAATGTAGGGTTTCAATCGGTCGTTGGTTTGATTCCTAAAGTAGTCATAATGAAGGTAATTAGCTTTCCAGTTTGATATCATTAGCATAGTAAATGAAAGAACATTTAGTTATTTTCACGGCTGTCTAAACTCCATCCCAACTCTGACAATTGCGCCATCAAATTTGATCAACACCATTTGTGTGTGTGTGTGTGTGTGTGCGTGTGTGTCACAAAAATATTCGACGTGCACCAGATTCCTTACATTCTTTTAAAAATCAACTAATTAGAGCAGGCAGAATGCAGGAAATGTCAATTATCATTTTGCTATGCAAGCAATATCAAATCCAAATTTGTGAAGGACAAGTGAATTTATCAGAGAAATGGCAAAGCTTTATCGTTTCTTGTTTTTTTGCGTATTGCGAAAAAAAAGAAGCAATGCTTCAGAGGGTGATTGTACTACCACCTCTACTTCCTTCCCTTTTGAATCTTATCGTGTCTATGATACGGCAAATCATTGAAGCTAATTTCAGACTATTGTTTAAATGACATTATCCTATATCTATTTGAAAGCAAAATTTTCCTCCAGTCATTTTCGCTTGAATTTCCTAGCACGCATTTGTTTTTAATTGGGTTTGCAATTAAACCTTCACTTCTTTTGTTTATTCAAATGTACTCTGTGATATCCGAGTCAATTATAAAGTAAAGTGCGATTCTCTCTTTAGCTTGAAATATATACCTTGCCAGAAATCTTGATGCCTCGGGCCACGATGAAGAAGGTGACGACCCACACGGAAAGGTTACAAAGAGCGATCAGCCAAACCACACTTCCCAACTCTTCGATACCAGATGATTCATTGAGTACTTTATATCTTTTTTTGTGTGTGTGGAGGGAAAGCCGTCAATTGAAATGCACTGTTAGTGTTAACCAGGGATCATACTGCCATCATCAGTAAGTAAAACAACAACAACAACAACAACAACAAACAAACAAAACATTAACGACAGACTTCTGCGTGGGGAGAGGGCCAACCCTGCTGGAAATAAACACTGTAGCCGCGGTCACACTGGCAAACGAACGAGAAGTTATTGTGATCGCAAAGTTCCCGCGAAACTTCTCGCGACACTTCTTGCAAAATTTCCCACTCAAACAAGGGATATTTCCCCACCCCCGCCAAAATTTTCCATCTTTCGTCAGTGTGACTGCGGCTGTTGTGAATACGATCGAAATTGAACAGAATGAAGATTAGTTTACACAGTGGTGTGGTTTGTCAAAGAGAATTTACGTAGAAGTGTTCTGTTTCACACTGTGAATCGATGATTCATGATGTGTTCACACCTAGAGGCTGTTAAAACGGTTGAATTTAACAGTGTGAAGAGATTTCACATTGTGCTCACAATGGGTTTACACTGTGTTTTACATTGTCTTTCATATTGTGTGACACTGTGCTCTCTCCCCCAGGGAAACTTGTACGGACGGCGATGATTACGAATGAATAACAAGAAAATTGTGACAACTGCTGCAGCAATTCATCAACTTAATGGTATCGAATAGTTTTGGTTGAGACCTAACTTCAGGTTTCTAAAATGCTTGGGTGAGATAATGAGAAACTTCTTATAAAATATGAAGGAACATGTAACTCCAGGAGGAATTCAACGTTTTTATTTGATGAGAATTGGTTTTGTAATGGCCGAGAAATCCAACAAAGAATAATCCTAATAGAGGGCGCGACCAACCTTTTATTCTGATCGCTTTGTTTTTCTTTGTTTTTGGATGTCGCAGCCATTTCACAATTTGAATTCCTCTTTAATAGAATGGTATGCTTTGTACTATTTCATACGTGGTTTCTTCATATCTTACAAAAAGTTAAAAGCCCTATCCTCACCTCTACCAATACTAAATCAACCCTTTAAAACGAGAATATCCACGCAGGCAGACAACTCTTAAAACCGACTATAGTGCACCATTTCAGCTATTCCCTAAGTACGTATATCTTCGGTGAATGTAGAGGTCATATATTGATGTGGCACTGTGATTGATTACAGTTGAATGACCCATTCATTTTATACGAACTATGCATAATGAGCCTGTGTTTTGAGGTGCAAAACACTGCTGCACAGGACATATTAGTAATTTATACAAGTAATATTGTGGGCTTTCTTTATTGTCTCCCGCCGCCCCCCCCCCCCCGAAATATTCCCTTTTGCAAAAATGGTATACTCACCTCCAGTACTCCTCGCTCGGAGTTTTGCGACGATCATACAAAATATTCTCGTACTGATTGAGATCCCATTTGTCAGCGGATGAACTTGTCGATGAAATCGACATGTTGTATTCTCCAAATTCATCCTTACTTATTATTGCCTGGTTAGCGCAGCTGCCATTGGCAACAATGATGCCTCCATTTTCCAGACAATTGTCAACAAGCTCACTGCAGAACGGTGTATTCCAAGAATGGTGACAGCCCTCCCAGGGCAAATTGGAGGTGACGGAAGCAAAACAGAAGTAGACGGAGTAGCTGATCATCACGCTGTAAAAGCAGCGATGTATTGCCATGGCAAAGATCTGGCCGTAAGAAATACCTGTTCGGATGACGAGTTCCGAGAAAGATGTTTTCATGTTGGTCAATCTCGAACACCTTGTTAGTTGGTGGCAGTTTAAAACGTTTTATAATAGTGCACTTGTGCTATGGCCTTAGTTGGTTGGTTGGTTGGTTTCATTTTATTTCTGCCTTTTTCCAAATCACACATAACATAAACTTTAACATTACACGACGCTTAAGCTCTCCTACTGTCCCAAAGTACGTACATACAAATTGGTGTACACTATGCAGAGTTCGGTTTCAAAAGGTACTGCATACGTAATTTCAAGTTCCGAGAAAAGCGTGATTTTTTAAAATAAGTATATTCATCAAGCTCAGTTTGGAATTATATTTCCCACCCCCCCCCCCCCCACCATTACACTGCTGTATGATATAACACTGAAACTACTCTTAAAGAAAATCCAGGTCAATACATTTATCTTTAGTGAATAATTATTGATCATTTTCATTGTTGTGGACAACCCAAATTCCACATACCAGAGATGAATTCATTTTTATATCATGAGATATTTCATGGATTTATTTTTTTTTTCAGCCAAGGGGTTGATGGGGATGGGATACGAGGTCAAAGGGGCCGAGGTAATCGACAATTCCCTGCCCCACTTAACAGCCAGAATAAAAACCAAATTTCACATCTTACCCCGTCCCTTCCTCCTTGCTAACCAAAAACTTGAATGAATGATTGTCATTGGTTATAAGCATTTTTTTTTGAGGGGGGTATTTTGCTCTCTGTGAATTCTCCCTTCACGTGTCCCTAGAATACTCTACCCTTACAGTATTTTTGCTTTTGTTATGTTGAGGCAATCGTTAACAGCCTGTTAACGATCGCCCTATCACTGTACAGCCATGCTAACTTTGAAACATTAAACTGCACATAACTTGAATATGACACCATTCTGAAGCAAATAATTTGTAAACAACAATATATATATATATATATATATATATATAATCTACTCTTAAATGAATCCACAAGGATTTGAACAATCATCGCTCAGCATTCCTACTGCACAAAATTGCATGAAAAAATTGGCAAAAGGAAGCAAGTTACAACCTCGTGATATGATTGTCACTTGCTTCCTTTTGCCAGATTTTTCATGTTTGATAAAATCTGAAATACTTTGGCAAAAGGAAGCAAGTAGCATACTCACGATATGATTGTCAGTTGCTTCCTTTTGCCAAATTATTCATATTTACTCACAATCTAAAATACTTCAGTAAAAGGAAGCAAGTGACATCCTTATGATATGATTGTCATTTGCTTCCTTTTGCCAGATTGTTTATGTTTGCTGCAAATCTATAATACTTTGGCAAAAGGAAGCAAGTAGCATGATAATGAATTTCTATGGGAATATCAAAATTCTTCGAATTGTCATAAATGCATCACCATATGACTTCCGACATTATTTCTCATCACAAATGTCCATGTTGAAGGGCCTACCCAAAAACATATTTTCTTCTTTTGTAGCACTTGTACTCGATGTCACTTGCTTCCTTTTGCCAAAGTAGGGCAGAAATATAAACAGCTGTATTTTTTTTTTCACCTGTGCCGCTGAATCACATTTGTTTAAAACATGCAATGCAATATTTTATGCACAGCTGCATACCATGTATACAAACGTGCTAAAAATTCTGCATGAAACTCATTATACAAAAGGCTTTCTTCATCAACTTGATCAAACTACATGCAATCAATACATTACACGAACCGCACACTTAAGAATGCAGCATTTCATCAAAACCTGCAGTAAACTTGCATTTCATATTAGAATTAATCTAACGAGATTCATCCCTTAAAAAACAAAAAACAAAAAAAAAACCTTATTCCTACTTAACAACCCCCACTAAAAAACTTACCTTACTGCTACCTAACTACAAGTACCAAATTTGATCACTCATTTCTCTACATCTCTACCAATAACCCCTGTTCACATCCAATATACTGTACTCACCAAAAAATTGAAAACTGAACGTCAACACACACACACACACACACACACACAAAGCCCAAAACATGCACACACGCACACACACAAATACTTAACAAAAACAATAACAGAAACAAAAACCATACACATACACACGTACAATCAGTTACGATGCGTACACGACGTATCAGGGTTACCCGTTTCCTAGACTTTAATACAGCAGAAACAAAAACTGACTAAACATCCAACGTGGAAAAAAAAAATGAAAGTGATAGCCATCATAATCACGGTTACCCATTTCCTAGACTTACACCAGAAACAAAAACTGACTGAACGTACCTGGGAAAAACAGATTAAAAGTGATAACCACGATAATCATGGGAACCGGTTACTGAGACTTACACCAGAAACCAAAACTGATCGTTGTGTCCTATCCGTGAGAAAAAAGGATTGATAAACAAAATATATCATTCAGACCATCAATCTGGGGGCATTTCATGAAGCAGTATGGTCAGATATTTTTTTCTGACAAACTGTGACAAGCTACTGATATCCTTGCATCTGATTGCCTGAGAGCAAATTTGTCCGACAACTTTGTCGGACAAAATGCTTCATGAAATGCCCCCTGAAGCAATACATTTATCCCTACCAATGATAAGGATAGATTATATAATTAACAAATTTCGACAAAATCTTCAAATGTTACCATTTTTATAAAATGAGACCCAAGTTTGCCTGCTTTTATTGTAATTTTCTTTTCCTCCTCTATAAAAGCATATATCTCATTTTATTTCATTTCCTTTCATTTCATTTATTTTCATATTTCTCAATGAATTATAAGAAATACATCGAATGTAACAAAATTGAATGATATATGATGTCCAACTACGAGACATACATACAATACTGTAAAGATAAAACACATAGTGGTCGATTGATAAAAGTTGGAATATGGGAATGAATGCTAAAGAAATAGGCTGTATATTTTCCCTCGAGGGAAGCTAGGTGCGTTGTGCTCTTGACCGAGATATTACAAAATTCGTCGGAATTTTCAAGGCATTCTCGCAATTGATTCTATTTGAACTGGTTATGCCTTGTAAGCCCAAGAAAATATTTCTCCATTCCATATCCTCTGACTCAGCTAAATCATAATGTTTAATAAAAAAGATGACCACGAGAAATCAAAATCCTTTGATTAGATGCACAAATCATTCCTGTTTTCATTGACAGATGTAACCCCCTTACAAGCATTAATCTTCCTCTAACTTCAACCCTCACATTACGTTTTCATCAAAACTGCGTGCATTATGCATATAGTGCGGTTTGAAATACCCCCTCAAAAAAAAATAAAAAAAAATCAGCAAACATTTACACACACACACACACAAACATGCAGATTTAGATGCAAACTGACCGAGTCCTTTGAGTAAAACAATTCATTGTGATGTAAATGCACCAAATTTTCATTGTCATCATGAATGGATTTCATCTTCATTCATCAGATTTACTGATCCATTTTATGTTTTTTTTTTCAATCAATTTCACGCTCTGAGCTATTTCACGGGAGATGTGATTGCTGTTAAACTCACACACACACACACACAACAAACAAACAAACAGATTTGAAATTCGTCTTTTACAGTTCAAAATCAACAACTCAGAGTTCAAATTGCAAAATGCGCTAATTGATTTGACACAATTTGCAATTTCTTACTTCAACTTTTGTTTGCCCTTTTGTAGCATTTCCTTTTTTATGGTCATTAAAATTCGTTTATGAGCATGCATATTTGAAATCACCGTAACTAGAAATAAAAATAATCACAATGACGTGGACAGCTTTTGGGAACGTTATAATTAGTTCACGTGAGAATTTGGTCATGGTTTCTATTTCCTCATTTGGTAGTCAGCCAGAAACTTATTCTCTTTGTGATCATGTTAATTCTGGCTAGATTTTTATATGTCGTCTTTGCCTTTGTCCCTTCCCTTATGTACTATATAGAAATGTTCCTTGACTGTTTGTATAATAAACGGGTCCGTAGGGATATTCAAATTATACATTTTTAGATAAGAAATGCTGCTCCTGACAACCAGAAGACTTGTCGATGCAAACACAAAACCAAACAAACAAACAAATAAACAAAATGATGAACATAATAGTCTCGCCCATAAGAAATAAGAAGTAAAAATACAAGTAATTGAAGATTACAAGAAGAAGATCATGTTCAGGGAAGAAGAAAATAAAAATGAAGACAACAAAAAAAATAAGAAAAAGACAAGAAAAGTGAAATTAGAATTGCATGTCATCAATGAAACTAAAAATAATTCAAGTATAGAAATGGCGACGAAAATTAGAATTTGATGAAAAAAAATAAAGATCGATGAAAAGAAGAATAATAACCTTTGGTTCATTCATGTGATTTGATTATTTTTTTTCTACCATTATTTGTTTTTTTAATCGTATCGAAACGGCATTATATACGCCATGACATTGGCACAAAAGTTAGCTAATATTGGAAGCAATTACCTCTCATAATCGGAATCGCATTCCAGACACTCTTCACATTGCTGCTACTGTATTGACCTACAGCAAACTCCAAGACAACCAGCGGTAAGGCGCCCAACATTGCGAAGACAAGATATGGAATCATGAAGGCACCTGTGAGACAAATCGAAATCAGAAGGTAAAATAAAGTCAGAACTGAATTTACCTCAAATATGCGAGAATTCAGTTTATATTGAACAGATCACTATCAGCATAAATCAGAAGATTGAGAAAAATCAGACAATCCAGTCAGAAAGGTAGAAAAGGTTTTCTCTGACCAATAGCTAAACGGAATTTTTACAAAATTGGTGATGTCGCAACACATATGATTCTGTATCTCGAATACATAAAAATAATCTCACGTCTTTTCTTTTCTTTCAGCAGAATGAGGGGAGGTTACTTACTTTTAGAAGACAAGGGGAATTGCAGTTAATAACTATTTCAGCAGCAAGCCGTAGAAATGAAAAACAATGTGATGTGGCAAGTTGTAGCCCATAATATTTATGACCCCTCAGATTTTTTTTTTTTTTTTTACTGCTGTAAACACTGCATAGATCATGGACAACGATATAAGGAAATATAATATAAATTCACCTTTTTTCTTACCATAAAAGCACAGCCCCTCGAATTGTTACTATTTAGGGTATTATCACTCACACTGCTTTTGCTTTTTGAAAGAGACGGTGGTCAAGTGCTCTTTTATTATGCTGTAAAAATGAAAATGTTTCGAATTTTCTTTATACTTCCTTTATATCATTTTCCATACATAATTTCACAAAGTGTTGTAGTCTTGTTAGCGATGGCTGCTCCATAACTTAATGATAAAACCATAATAACTTTTACTGGTCAAATTTTTCTCAACATTCACTGATGTGATATACAAGGTTGCTGCATTCCCTCAATGTAGATAATATAGATTTGTATGATTTCCATTTCATTCTCCTTTGAGCTCGTGTATGAAAAAAAAAATCAAGCGATTTTGACCTTTTATTTGCTTTTTGCCTTTTACTTTTTACTTTAATGTTTCCAAGTTATTATGAGTTCTCCAAATAGCGCTTCCAGCGTTTTTGTTAAACAGCCTCACAAAAGATAGTTTTTCTCTCTATTACCCCTGTAGTAGTTAATAGTCTGATATTAGAGCTTGATTTCACATTTAGCTGGATTGAGCGCACAGGAGCACAGAGGGGGTGCATGTCTTTGTTCCAGATTCTGGAGTAAGCTCGAAGAAAACATTTTCAGTTAAATAGTTTTCGGTACCCTCTGGGTGTGAGTTTGCTGAGATCTCAATTTTTGACTTATTTTTTTAAAACTCATTTTGTGACAGTTATTATTGCTCTTATTGTTCTCAATTTGTGACTGTTATTGTTGCTCTTGTTGTTACACTGTACATTTGTTCATTATTCTCATAATTATTAATAATTATTTGTACATATTCTCTTATGCCAATCATTGCCATTGTTATAACCAGCTTGTATTTCTTCCATGCCCCCATGAGGGGCCGTCAAAGAAATAAAATTCATTGTCGTTGTCATTGTCAATTGTCACCCTGTCACTTTCATTAAGAGTAGATGAAATAGAGCGCAGGATACAAAATATCTTTGATTTTATGCGAAAGACAATTACAGTGAATGAGAGTCATGCTAGACCATAGTATCTCTAGGTAACTCTCTCCGATATCACTCCTTTGAAAGTTAGAATAAAAGGGGAAAAACACAATGAACAGGTTTTAAAGAGCTTTAGACTTGCGGCGCAGACGTTTGAGCCGACGCTTGAGCTGTACGTTCTCCTCTCTCCCTGCGTCGTGCTGAAAACTAGCTTTAGATTACGCAGAGACGCAACTTATACAAAATAAAATGGCGCCCCCACATGTTCGGTGCATGAAGTAGCTCTCTATGTCGTGGATTAAGCAGACGAAAAATAGCCCAGAACGGGTAGTGAAAATCTCAGACTAAGCAAGCTTTAAATAGATCCACGTAACGCGAGTTTTTGCGCATGCTCAGAACATGTTTTCTTCCTCTGAACGTCCACGTCGCCAAGATATAAAACTCACTATTACACATTATCCACGAAACAATAATGTGATACTGATATTCAATTCAATTCAATTCAATTTATTCGGCACAAAAATGTAGACAAAAAAAAAATGTACACAGTAAAAACAAAGCAATGTGTAGAAACATACATGCACATCGGTATTATGGAAATTAATGCCGGGACCCCATTGAAGCATTTGGTGCTTGTTGCTGGGGCCCAAAACAAAATCATACAAAATACAGTTGCTAAAGAGCATGTTGTGCAAAAATGAAAATGAAACACACACACACACACACACACACACACAAAAAAAAAAAAAAACTTATCAGCCCTACACTATGCACACACACACATCACACACACAGCGCATACCCAACACACTCATTCAGTAGCAATGTCAGGATCAAAGAAGTGAAGAGTAGAAGAAATTTGGTAGCAAGCAGTCTACTCAGACATAGATAACTGTTTCTTAAAGGTATGTTGTTTGAATAATGTTCTGAAGCGAGAAAGTGTAGTGCTGGACTTGAGATCTGGACTAATTGAATTCCTTTCATTTACACCTGTAAAAGGAATTGAATAAGTTCTAACTGTTAAACGGGCTAATGGCATTCTCAGGCTATATCTTTCCCGAGTAGAATAATCATGAAAACACAAATTACATTTAAACATATCATGAAACAAAATTGGCAGAATACCTTTATGTTACTTAAACATAAACACTAATATATTAAATCGAACAAGTTCATGTATGGGTAGAATTTTTAACTTGACAAAGATTGATAAACTTGTACTGAGAGAATTGCTCTTAGAAATCAATCTTATCGCACGCTTTTGTAACATATATAATTTCTCAACATAAGTTTTTTATGTCTTACCCCATATTTCACTACAATAATTAAAATGTAATATTATTGCATTATATATAAAATAAAATTTTTCTAGGTACAAAATCTACCAATTTAGATAACAATCCAACACATTTTGATATTCTCGAAGATATGTTTTCTAAGTGGTCCTTCCACTCAAGAGATTCATGAATAGAAATACCAAGAAAATTAATAATTTGAGTTCTTTCAATAATTACATTTTCATTCTTAATCAAATCAGAATTTACAGAAACTTTCTTTCTCTTAGAATGAAATAAAACATATTTTGTTTTTGTAAAATTCAAAAATAATTTATTACATTTCAACCATTCATTCAACATTTGTAATTCATTATTCAGGGTAAATATAAGTGTGTTCACATTTCTGTGAGAATATAATACTACAGTGTCATCAGCAAAAAGGGAAAATTTCAATATTTCTGAACAATTTACAATATCACTAACATAATACTAAAAATAACAGTGGCCCAAGCACAGAGCCCTGAGGTACACCGATGTTTACCTCTCCTTGCATGGATTCGACACCATCAACCACCACATGTTGTTTTCTATTTAACAAGTAATTAGAAAACCATTGTAGGGGTAAACCCCTTATTCCATATGAACTGATGGTGTCGAAAGCTTTTGAGAGATCCATGAACACTCCACAACAAATATTACCTTCATCAATTTCTTGTAAAATATAATCAGTAAGATATATCAAATTCAATGAGGTGGAATGATTTTTCCGAAAACCAAACTGTTCAGGAATTAAAATATTCTCCTTGGTAAGATAATCATAAAGCCTATCATACATAAGTCTTTCAAGTAGTTTAGCAAAAATAGAAAGGAGAGCAACGGGTCTATAATTTTCAATATTCTGTTGAAAAATTCATTTTGTTTAAATTCATTTGGCACAACACCAGTGCTCAATGATATATTAAAAATATACATAATGTATCAGCAATATACTGAATACAATCTTTAATTACTCGAGGAGATATATCATCTGGCCCACTGGCTTTTGATGTCTGAATTAAATAAGATATTTTTATAATTTCATGAGGAGATGATGGTTTTACAGTTTGACAGTCTTTCGCCAATAAAATAAGAATTAAATTGATTTGCTATATCCTGTTTTGAAGAAAACCTTGAATTTTAGAAGCACATACTTTTGGGCAAAACATTTGTTTTTTTCTACCTAAGATTTCATTAATTTGTCTCCATGTTTTTCTGAGATCACCCTGCGTTGACAAAAACATTTCATTGTAATACTTATATTTTGAACAACGAATAATATTTGTGAGTTTATTTTTATACTCCTTATAACGAGATATATGTTTAACATCAGGATATTTAAGACTTGCCTTATATAATCTATTCTTAAATTTTATGGATTTGAGTATGCCTTGAGTAATCCAAGGTTTCCTGCATTTGCTTTTCTTTTCACGAATAATCTTTAAAGGAAAACATTCACAATATATCATATCAAAATTTTCAATAAACTTACTAAAACTATCATTTACATCTGAACACTCATTAACAAGACACCAATCAATACACTTTAATTTATTCGTAAACAACAAATTTTCTTCATTAATAATTCTTTTCTTCACACATTTTTTTCTTTACTGCTTTATAATTACATTGTCCACCTTTCAATATGACATATATTGGAAAGTGATCAGACCGATTATCGTATATAATTCCATTAGAAATATTCTTATTGATAGTGTTAGTATAAATGTTGTCAATTAAAGAAACTCTGGTTGATGAAATACGAGTCGGTTTTGATATCAAAGGAAACACATTGAAAGAAAACAACATATCCAAAAAGTTGTTTGTTTTACTGCGACTTCCATAATTCAGTAAATCAATATTCAAATCGCCCATCAAATAAAATTCCTTCTTTTCTTTTTTATAACTGATATTTGTAACTGAAAGCCGAATAAATGATAATAATAATAAAAATACAAGTTAAAACCTGTCAACATGTCACAAAACAACTAAAAAGTCGCCACACAAGACAAGGGAAGTTTAAAAAAAGACACACACACATCAATACACGTGTACTCTCCTAACATATCTAAATTATGGAAAGAGAGTACATGTTCTCTGGAAAGTGAGTGCTAAAGGGGGTCTTTGAAGAGTATCTATTCAAGAGCTCAACTTCGTTCATCTCATACAGCAATGGAACAATATATGACAGGATGTGAAACTATAACGCATACACTATGAAGTGAAACTATGAAGAAAATTTATCTTATTTGTTATTAATACAATCTTTTCCCACGGTAGAATTTCCCTTCCAAAGTCATTTGAGTTGAAAGTGAAAAGTGTTTAAAGGTTTTCTAATCCTCCCAAGTCTCTAAAGCTAATAAAGCCTATGTCAAATCGAAAGAAAACATTAAAAAAATCAATAGACAAAGTCCTTTAACTTGGTGATACCGAAATTCAGAATTACATAGAAGAATAACTTATTGCTCTTTCTGATAACACACAAAAAAGGCAATTGACTGAGTTGACCCATTTCCCCTCTTTTGAGGCCTCACAGAATTTGGGTTGTATCCCTTCTTGAAAATTCCGTGACTCATGATCACAATAAAAGGTCCCTTAAAAACCATATCCTGTTTTTGGTTCATCATGACTTCTGCTAATATGAAGATGCATTCATATGAACAGATCTTTAATTGTTTGATAAGAATACACGACAATCAGATTTCTATCTAATCATTCACTTTTTTCACATTATGGAAATATTTCATATCGTATTGACTGATGCAAAAAATCACACACCAAGACGCCGTAGAAGCGTTGTCATTATGATTGTGTTTCAGCATCGGCGCACAGATGTTCTAGGACTGTATATACGCCAAGAAATGATGTGGAAGTGTATAATTGCGCGAAACCAATTCTACTATTTTGAGCTGGTGCATCTCCTTATGCGAAGAGACATAGACATACTACAATAACCTGAAACTTCACGAATTATTACTAAATCCCTATATTCCTATTTTCCTATATTACTGTATATATCTATTACATATTCATGAGAAATTCCACTATCACAGCTATAGTCTTTATTCATCTTGAAATGTAGTGTATGCAAGCACATGAAAATGTGTGCTTATTTTTCTTTTTCCATGTGCATGCATTACACTCTTTGCCCTGGGCACTAGCAGTGCCCAAGGCAATCCATCGTGAATTATTGATAAAGCATTCATGTGCCTTGGAGCAAGAGGCCAGAAGGCAAGTCAGCAGAGCTCTGAAAAGGTGGCATTCGTGGTATTCATGTATATTGTTCGGGGTCATTGTAAGCACACACTCACATGATGATGATGATGAAGTCTTGTATAGCGCCGGTATCCGCCAAGTCAGGAGCTCATGGCGCTTGCTCCAAAATAAATACATAATTCAGCTTAAATTTCACGGGTGCACCGCTTGTGATATGACAGTTAGAATAAAAAGAAATAGTTCCAGGAAGTAATTGTCTCCAAATGTGTAAACATACATTCTTACTCATTGGCTAGTTTTTCAATTTGAAGAGATGGGTCTTGAGGGCTGTTTTAAAAGATTCTGTGGTAAGAGCTCTGCGGATAGACTGTGGAAGGCCATTCCATATCTTTGCAGCAGCCACGCGGAATGAACGAGCCCCCCAAGAGTTGTGTGCTCTGTGTTCCACCAGCAGGTACTTGTCTGCAGAACGTAGATTTTCTCTTGCTGGGACATATGGTTCTAGTAGATCACATATATATGATGGAGAACTGCCATTCAGTGCCTTGTACACAACCAAACTGATCTTATACTCAATCCTCTGTTCAACAAATAGCCAATGTAGCTTTTTCAGAAGAGAGTTGATGCTTGTACTCTTCCTGGATATGGTGACAACTCTAGCTGCGCCATCTGCAGACGCTGAAGTCTGTGTATCTGTGATTTATTCAGATAATACAATACTGAATTTCCCATGTCAAGCCTCGATGTGATGTATGCATGCACCAGAAGTTCTGCAACATGGTTATTGATGTACTTGCGGATCAAGCCATTGTTTCTGAGAGCCAAGAAAGCTGCTCTGGATACAGCCAAGATGTGGCTTTCCATGGAAAGATTAGAGTCAAAAATGATTCCAAGATTCCTGGCAGTATCTGAAGAAGGAATGATATCTCCACCCACTCTGATCCCAGTGACGTTTACCTTTGGTTTTTGATGCTTAGACCCAATGATCATAAACTCCGTCTTCCCTTCATTAAGCTTCAGAAAGTTTGAAATCATCCACTTATGCAACTCATCAACACAAGCCTCAATACGCTGTATTGCTTGGATTATTTCAGAATGGACAGGATTCACATACACATCACTTGTTTTTATGTAAATTTTAATTTTGCGCAGAGTGTTCAAATTAGACCAAAATCTGGAACTTAATCCTGAATTTAACGAAACTGATTCACGCTCTCATATCTAAATCACCTTAAACTAAATTGTACACTATTCACAAATTACTGATATCAATGACAGTGTTATCTGATGCATAGTTTTCGAACTGTTAAGGATCAAAAGTGGGAAATGTTTTTATGTAACACCTATTACCCGATACATGTTATATAACGCCCATGTCTTGTCTCACCTATATTATAGATTAGGCCCTACTGTAAATTGGCTTGGTCTCATTGTAATCCAAAGGGGGAATAAGATATTCGATTGTGCACCCATTCCCATTATTTCGCCCTCACTTTTCTGCGTGTATGAAATAATGAATTGACTATACCTTGAAGACTGGATATCATACATCATGGTTTTATGTCTAAATATGCAAATTCGATCGTTTTTTAATAATCATCTAAAGACGCTTTCTATGAATAATAATTGTAACACTCGAGATAAACAAATTCTTTTCACAATAAAATACTAAATATATCTCACATTAAATTAGGAATTCAGAAGCTGTGACTTAATGAAATCTGACAGCTCCATATCGTTTAGAAACTCAGTTAATTATCATTATTATTATTATTATTATTATTTCGTTTTATTTATACAGGGTGGTCCCGTCAGTAATCAAGTACTTTTTTCCAGGGGGCCCTGTAAACACATACACACAAGGTAACAATCACAAAAAATAACATTAACATAACACAATAGGTCTATATCATACAGACCAGAACTGTTCATAAAAATGAGAAAATAAGGAATGAGACTAAATGTATCAATTTGCAACCAGGATGAAAAAAAAAATACTGACTGGGTTTCTAAAAAAAATGAACCTTCTATAATAAATATGAGAATATCATATGTATCAAAATATACGTGCCTGAAAAAGTACACAACCATTGAATTCTGTTTCTATCAATATACAAAATTAGTAACTATTATCTATACTAATCTCTTATTTCACTTATACATTATCATATTGTATACCTAAAAATTCTCCATTCATTTCTTATAACAGAAATCTGTTATAAACAACATCAATCATCTTACAATATTCAACAACATACAATCTGCTTCTTCTACTACCCTTCACTATAAAATAAATCAGCATCCTACGAAAAAAAAAAAAAAAAATAGAGCCATCACTGAAGGTGATCAATACCCCCGCCCCCAGTGTTGCCTCATAATATGTGACGCCATGAAGGCAATGACGTCAACACCATGTCTGTCCACTTGTCGAACCAAAAACAAAATAACCCTAATTTACTGCACAACCACAGAGCTGACACTGAGTTCCACAAGGTTTGGGTAAAAAGCGTGGTTACCATGGCAATGCATTGTCTGATACAAACACAAAGGACATTTTGCATAACTACACCCAAAGACCATCACACACACCAAACCTAACCTTCACAGCCCGAATGGTCCATTTTGATACAAAAATGAGTGGTTGCCAGGGCAACACACCTTCCCTAAACCAACACACTGGTGTCTTGCAAAACCACACTTTTCCCTAGATCATAACACATACCAAACTTGACCTCAATTGCCCAAACAATGGAAAAGCCATTCGATCTGCAAAGTCTTGGTAAAATTGTGGTCACCATGGCAACGGTCTGTGTGACAAACACAAAAAGCACGTGTTCTACAT
The DNA here is from genome assembly GCF_964275005.1 of Diadema setosum. Classification (NCBI taxonomy): domain Eukaryota; kingdom Metazoa; phylum Echinodermata; class Echinoidea; order Diadematoida; family Diadematidae; genus Diadema; species Diadema setosum. The sequence goes on along the minus strand of NC_092687.1, from coordinate 43,335,481 downwards.
CTACACCTCGGGCCACAATGCCTACCAAATTTGGTTTCAATTGCTTGAAAACTGTGGAAGAAAATGGCTTTGGATCACCGGCTTTACCTTTTCTTTCCCGACGTACCACTTTTTTTTATCAATGTCTCATTATTTGTTAAGCAAGAGAAAATGATCAATGCATCGTGCCATGTTTGCTTACCGCCACCATAATAGACGAACAAGGGAGGAAAAATGTAGATGTTCCGCAGACCGACTACGTAGCCAAAGGAGGTAACCATGAAGTCTAAACGGCCACCCCATGTTTCCCGCCTGTTGTTACTCTCTTCGCCGCCAGTTATCTATCGAGAAAAATATTCATTATTCAGTACATCACCTTTTACAAACTAAAGTCGTTCAAATTAATGGATGTCGGCCACAAGAGATATTCCTGTTTAAAAGTAAGCTGCTCTAAATATCTTTACAGAATGCGTTATAAATCGCGCAAATTTCGAGCAACAACTGGGATCGGCATAGATCGCAAAATTCATTCGAATGCTCTAAAAACTATAGTGCGTTAGACATTCGAAGATAATCGATGCCGCTAAAAAAAGAAATAGTGCACCAGTAGTCAGCAACGAAACATGTAATAGCAAAAATCTCATTCAGCCATATTTCCTCTTGATATTAGTTTATGATACTTGAGCGAAAATGAATTAACCAATTTAGATTTTTTTTTTCTCGAGAATATGACTTTATAACAAGTTTTAGTCATATGGACACAGATGCTTACTCATTCCTTTAATTCTTTATGATACTTTATGATACTTGAGCGAAAATGAATTAACCAATTTAGATTTTTTTTTTCTCGAGAATATGACTTCATAACAAGTTTTAGTCATATGGACACAGATGCTTACTCATCCCTTTAATTCTTTGCATAATGGCAGTGTAGCAGCCCTGCTGGAAAAACAAAAACAAAAACAGAGTTTCGCAGTATGCTCATCACGTGTTCACATAGTCGACTATGTGAAGTCCTAGAATTCAAATGTGAAGATGATTTCACACTGTGGTGTGGTTTTCATAGACAGTTCCTATAATAATGCTCTGCTTCACACTGTGGATTAATGATTCACACTGTGAATTTATGATTCACAATGCTGTCATATGTTTAAGACACTCGAGTGTTTCACACTGAGGAACGTTCAGTGTTCTCTCCAAAAGGGAACGTCTCTGTTATGGTTAGCATTATTTCCGATGAAAAGATATATTAATGCAATAAGTTTTATGGCTTACCAGCTTTCTACAAGGCCAACATTTTTTGTTTCTTTGCACTGCATTTCCCGTTGCCATGATGTCAATAAGCTTCATCTATGAGACCGCCAGTAACAAAGGACGTTCACAAGTGTAGAGTCGACCCTCGCGTCATACGGCCAGGACTATAACCATCGACCTGCTGTCTCGAGTGGAGACAGACACCAGACGTGTTTAAAGCCGGAAACACGTCCTAGAAATGTTTTCTCAGGCAGTCATGCCCACTAGAGAAAACAATGTCAGGATCACATAGTCTATGTGATGACGTAGTCAAAGCCACGATTCAGATGTTGTTGTTAATGAAAGATTAAATGAGAACTTACCTGGTTAGAAGTTTGAGTATCACTTTATGAAGTAAGGGACAGTCTACAGCTTCAGCTTCCCGCTTTGCTTTTGTTTGAGGATATAAAGAGATACAAGGAAACGAAAACTTAATTTTGTTATTTCATCCATGTCTCTCATTGTGTTAAATTGGTGTTTTGTAATCACTGCTATCTTGAAGGGCATTTGCAAATGAATGACAAATGTTAAATTTTGCAATTTTTACTTTTGTGTCTTGGAGAAATAAAAATAAAATAGTGTTCACTCACGCGTAAAATTTTCATTTGTATCAACCTAACAGGTAATTAAATAATCTTTAATGTGGGATATAACAGAAACATTTTTTATTAAAATTTTCTACAAAAAGTATGTATTGGAAAAAGTATTTTTACTTTTTTTTTGGCTAAGCGTATGACGAGTTTGCATTCAAAACAGATAAACCACATTTTTACTGCAAGGTTATTGGCTGCTAAATAGACGGAATTTTAGTATTTTAAATGGTAATAGACTACTTACGCAACAAGAAACATTTTTGAAAACTTTTACAACATATTGGAATTTGAAAAAAATAGGTGTATTTCCTTTTACATTTTTACTATTGATTATATATAAAATTAACATTCCGCTTAAGACGAGCCACGTGTTTATTAATGAATAGCAAAACGAAAATATAATATTTGATATTTGGAATAATTTGGTATGAAATGGGCAAGTGATGCGCTTATATTTGAGCGCCATCATTTTATATATATATTTCTTTATTTATTGTCACTGTATCTATTGTCTACTGTATTTATTGGATGACTCAAAAGAGTAACAAGTGACTGGTTGAAAGAGGTTAACATGACGATAATTATTCTCACATATTTCAGAATTCCGGCCTTTTCAAAATTCCATGGCATGATTTTTTTGTTGTTGTTGGATGACGTCCGTTTTAATGACATTTTCCAAGTAGTTCATTATTTGTGTATAGTGACATCATCCCGCAATTTTTCGTACAGCCATTGTAGGATCCCTCCATACAAGGTGGCATCCACCATACGACTTTTTGCCTCATTTCACCCCGTCTTATGGTTGAAATTTTAAATAAAACTCAATTTCCTGCCTAATTCCCATGTTCTCCTTAAACTGAAGGGCGGTGCCTGATATAGCAGTGTACTATTCACATCGGGACTGCGCTCCACAGTGCATAGTTCTATATCTATTGGAGTCAGTCTGCTCAAAATTTTAATCAGAAACTTTCAAGATTTACACGAGGAACCATGTTTTCCCCATACACTGCTATTTGTGACCCTGCATCACAAAACGACCTATAAAGAGTTGCGAGAAGTGAATTTTTAGTTAAGGGCAGATTCTGAAAGAGCAGACTCTAAGGTTTAAGATAATGTATAACTCAAATCAAATGGACTTCCTTAGCCCATTGAAATATTGGAAAGAAAGCTCGCACTATATGGAAAGGTGTGAACTGAGAAAAGAGGCTGTGAAGTACAGGGTCTATACAAGCGTTTAATTTTTATCAAAAAGTTCTGAGTGTGCGATGAATGGGACAAAAAAACAAATGTAAACCACTGGAGCAACAACAATGAAGGGATTATTGAATTAAGCTGAAACTAAGCATGCTATATCAAAACATTCCGTTCATAATTGATACAAACTTTCAAGGAAATAGCATTTTTTTTTCAAAAGTTATTAGAGTTGAAAGTAAAGGGTTTGCATATGATTTTCAAGAAATGAAAAGGGACTTCTATCTAATCACATTACTCTAAAAAAAATGTTATACAAAATCTACTGAAAACTCACTTTCCCATTCATTTTATGACCCCAAACTTAAGAATAATGTAGAAAAAGTATAGCTTTTTCAGATTACATAAAAGAGTCAAGATTGACTTTAGTTGACCTGTTTCACCGTTTTGGTCTCCTCAGGTAACATCAAGGGGTGCGACTTTTTGTTTGTTTTGTGATGCACCGTCACATTTTGTATGCTGACTTGCTTTATTTTTCGTTTAGAATGTTCTTTTTCACTCATTTTGAAGGGACTTTATACTAAATATGAATGTTTCCTTAAACCTATGTAAACATCAGTTCTACAAAAAGCTGATTTTCTGATTTCATTGTCAAAATAAGCATATCACGAGTTGGTTACCTTATTTCTGGAATTACCCACAATTAAATATGGATTATATATACACTTATAATAATAAAATGAAATTGCCTTTGCCACGGGCTTGACGGGGGCTGCATTGTTTGTTATAGTCGTGACAGAAAGGAAGAGCTAGCGGATTTTGCAGTCGTTCACTTTATTGTCTTTAATGATATCGAGCTTTTTGACCTTTTTACGGGTCTTCATCAGGGATTTGTACATGAACATAACAAAAACCCACCAATTCGCAACAAAACTTGAACAGAATAAAGCAAAAAAAGAAAGAGAGAAAGAAAGAAAGAAAGAGGACCCCAAAAAATAGGATAAAAAGCAAAAACAGCAACATGACATACATTATAAAATGCACGGCGATGTAAGCAATAAAACAGCAATATTACATCAGCAACATACATGTAGTTATAATTCTTTTATATGAAATAATTCAAAATATACAAAACAACAAAATTTGATGGCTTAAATAATATATAACCAAGCAAACTGATTAACTTGCTTAACCTTTCCTTTGCCGCAGAGTCAAATGTGCACACATTTCACAGATATACCTATAAACAGGAAATGACTGTGGCACACAGAGGGTTAAAGCATTGGGAAGTGTACCTGGTGTCTGTGGAGTGAGTGAAAGGGATTCGCACGCGGATTGAGGGTGTACTGAGGTGTGAGGTTGGGACTGCCGTGTTTTGAACGTTGATGACGCAAAAAGTTTGGTGCAACCATCAGAGCCACAAACAATTATTTGATCATCTTCTTTCTTATATTTTATACATGAGCAGGTTGGTGCGCATGGGTGTTGGTGTGTGTGTTCCACACACACACCAAGACCCACACACACCCACACATATATACACAACACACAGGCACACACACATAACACCCACGTCGATCGAAATATACAAATTTGCATGATAATATACATACGTATTAACTATGTACGCACATTTTTTTTTATAAGTCATAGATAAATACATTCATATGCTGCCACAGAAACAGTCATACATGAAATATCAGATTTAACAGTTTATCTAATCAAATAGGTCTACTGATAGTCCTAGAAAAGATAATGAACAACACATACATAGCACCATTTACCACCAAAAAAAAAAAAAAAAAACATTAAAAAAATACATTCAAACGGGGCAGGCTCCCATAATTATGTCACACATTAATCTCAAAGTTGCTTGGAAAAATATTTCTTTATTACAGATTTGAAAGTATCAGGGTTCTTACAATAATTGCTAAGGTTAGAATTCGTCAAAAGTTGGATTGGTGTCCTATAGAGAGTTCCAATCAAGTGATATACTTTTATCAATGTATATTGAGTATGCTAGGGCAGCAAAACATCGACTTAGTAAAGTGACTCATGAATTGATTTCTCTTTTACTTTCAGTATACAAAATTTCCTTAGAGAAAACAGGGGGTAGGATTACAAGAACAGAGATCATTAAGCTCCACGATTTCACAATATCACAGCCAATGTCTTGTCATTTTAATCGTACGTGACATTGATTGATTGAACGTGCGACAACATCAATGTAGATGTAACCGATCAGATACCCCAAACAAGTTTACGAGAGTTAGTCTAGTGTGTGGATTTTTTATTTTGTGGATTTCAGCGAGGTGAACTCTCCCACATTTGCAAGAGACTACCTCTATTTCCATGTATGCCGACTTTATTACCTGGATTTTACTGAATGTGTATTGATACAACCATCGTATTCTGTGACTTCATGAACGCAATTCTCATCAATGTTTGCAAGTGCAATGTCCAACAGATATTGGCTAGGGCAGGGCAAGGTCCCAAGGTTACTAGTTTAAGGATCCATTAGCTTCGATGAAGCTATTTCTGATTTAAAAAAAAATAAAATAACAAGGCGTCACCGTATCTATGGCACCAATACCCATTACCGAACCATGACTCACTCATTTCAGTCCAAAGAATAAGTTCGCTGTCTCCGAACTAATATGAAATAAAGCATGCATTGTGCCAGTTTACCACTTGCTTTCATACTATAATAAAGCCTTCGAAGAGACTATATTCAAATGTCAGACACAAAAGTAGGGAGTGGAATCACTATTGTTGTTGCTTTTGTTCTTTTGTGTAACTGTGACATCACAAAAACGCGCGCATAGTGTACCTGTGAGATGCATGTAGGAACTCGTCTTTATTTCTCCTCGATGATGACATCTTTTAATTGGTGCGTATCGACATGATATGAAGCTCTATAGAGCGGCGTCTTCTTTGTTAGAGGTGTATCAGTGCATTGCAGGCCGGATTGCAGGTCACTTCTAGAGTATCTCCGTCTTGCTCTTGGAACCCTGTACATTCAAATTTTTCTTTCGCCTTGTCTCCTTTTTTTTCTTCTTGGTACACCTGTCATTGCGCCTCAAACCTGAAGTTACGCGGACTAATTTCTGGATATTGATTCAATCGTGTATCTGACATACAGCTACATAGAGGTGATAGGAAATAATCAGTATATATCACAACTCTTTGGCATCTTCAACACCGGCAGACTAACGTAAATCCATCAAGACATGGCGGATGAAAAAGCTGCAGTTCTTCCATTGCTATTCGAAGAAATAGATGACATGTTTGAGCATTTCGCCCAATGTGAAGATGTAGGAACAGAGGACTGCTTTCGTTTTCTTCGAAATCTAGCACCCCTCACCATCACATGCCTCGAGTCGGATCTTTCAGATGCCGTGACGAATTACCTTACGCAGAGTCGCGATTTCTGCATCATTTTCAGGAAATGCTGGAATGCCCTAAAGAAAGTGGGATTCCGCATACAATCCGCCCGGGGAGAGGCTACGGGGCAGGAGAAGCTTGATGGTGCTAAAGGAAACAAGGAAAGGAATGATGAGGAGAAAAGAGATGAGGAAAAGGGATGTAGAGGAACGGAAGATGACGGAAAGACAGAAGGAGAGCGAGAAGCGAGAAGATGTGACGAAAGAGAAGAGACGGATGGTATCAAAGAGAAAGGGGATCGAGGACTTGCTATCGGTGTGGTCAAACCTTCTAAATCAATGATTGCTGTTGGCCAACATACTGGTGTCACTGCATCATCTAACTGGTCCTTGGAGGTCCTCTCTTTGCTGCTGACCTGCTGTGCGAACTTAACTGACAAGTCCGCGAACTTCTGCCGGCACTTCGGTGACAGTGGCTGTCTGAACTTGCTTTTCTCGGTCTTGATACCAGATAACCTTGAAAACACTCTCATGTCGATGGTGATCACGATCATATACAACTGCTGTTGGAGAGTTCCCGAGGTCCCTGCCTGCTGCGTGGACATCATTGAGCCGCTACAGACATTCACAGAGTCCCCCAACCTACAGATCCAAGCAGAGTCCTTTCTCGCTCTGGCTTACCTGGTGAAAGAGTCCGAAACACACCGCATCGCCCTAAACCGATCCTGCGTCCAGTTCTTGCTGAAAGTCCTCGCCGACTGCCTGGACGATCTCGAGCACCGCTCCGACGGCTACTCAGTTCTCGAGATCGCCAAGGGCATCAACCAACTGGCCATCAACGACAACAACAAGCGCGTGATCCTTGATCTCGGGGGTCATGTTCTCCTGGAGCGACTCCTCGACGAAGAGAGTTCGTCTAAGGATGAGAAGATGTTCGCAGCGAGGGCGATATGGCGACTATCGTTTGATGAAGCCAACAGGGCCTTAATGACACGCACTCAAAGTCTTTGTGACGGTAAGTGACATCTGTCATCATTTATTCCGCTGTCTCCAAAGTATAGTTATTAAACCTCAAATACAAACGTTTAACTAGACTATGTGGATTAACTTCTTTCAGGGCATGGGTTAAATACTGAAAGGAAGCCTCAGGTGTCATCGGAGGCATATCAATGTACAGCAGCTGCCTGGTTGTCCGCACTCATCCGCCTATTTGTCCTTTTCGTCCGTCCGTCTGTAATCGATTTTGTGGACGACATAAGGTTAAAAGCCATTGAGGTATCCAAATGAAACTAAGCATGTTTGTATATGAGTAAACAAGACTGTGCCTATCAACTTAATTTTGGTACAAGGTTCAAGGTCAAAGGTCATAGGACATAGAAACAGTTCAAATTCTAAAATTTGACTAATTTTCCCATGTTTCTGCATTGCACGAAGGTATGTTCGTAAAACTATAAGTGTATATTATTACCAGGTCAATACTTGGCAGAGAAAGTTATGAGATCCTCTGTCGATGGTCAGACGTTAAAGTCGATTGACAATTCTAAAGTGTTTCTCTGTATCCCTGATGCTATCTTAGTGCAAGAATCTGATATGTTTCGCCTAGCACTGATTCTCATGGAGAGTTTTTGGTCATAGGGCCAACCGTCAAAATTCTATGGTCAGGTAAAAATGCTCAATGATTATACTGATTGACTTTTTTTTTTTCGTTGGTTGTTTCTATCCTTAACTCGCATTTAGAACTTTTCATCACCATGAAGGTAAATGTTGGCTTTAAGTGAATGCCACAGTTTAAAAATGGCTGAAGTATTGTCATGAAAACTGATGTATAAACAATGTATAGACAGGCCAGATATTATACAAACAAACAACATAAATAAAAATTGTAATATTTTCAATCTTTCAGTGATGAGATCAGTGTTTGCATTCGAATTGAAACGTAAACAGTCATTTCTATGATATCTGTATTTGCATCATATCGCAACCAGGGGTGTTTGAAAATGATAACCAAATATGAACTTAAGTCATGATTTTAATGGTTACTTTTTGATTATTCATACATTACCGCATGGTAATCATTTTGAAAAAGTTGTGGACCACAATGTTCGACATTGCAAAATAAGCCATTTGTGTTAATTTCGTTTTCATTTATACAATCACTTGCCAAGTAGTCGATTCTATTCGAAACAAGATTCATTTGACGTAAGAACTGATATAACAGATTTCCAGCGAGAAAAGCAAAATCATTCGACTCGCTCGATTTCAATGATGCAAACGAGCGTCAATTTGGGGACAATTAAGTTTTGTACAGTCATCCAATCGCTCTTATATTGACAAAGACATCAATCTGATAAGAGGGGCTGTACAATATAGTAGCTGTTGAAAGACATGTTGAAAGTCGGACTCAACTCTTGAATCGTTGTTTCCTGGTACTTCAGTTTTACAGAAGACTAAGAAGGAGACCACCAACGACGCTTTGCAGCAGGCATGCGCGGGGGCCCTATTCGTCCTAAACAATATGGAAACAAGTATCTCCGGGGATACGCAGGAGCAGTTGCAACCCGAGAAAGAAGAGGGCAAAATCCTGGATTTAACGCGAGAGGGCGGCCTCCATGTCATGATCAGTTACCAACGAGACAGCCAGTCTACTCTGGTGAAAGTAAAGGATTTCTTACATAGGAACGGCTATAGAGTATGGATGGATATCGATTGCATGAGTAAGTTGGATGATTGCATAATTCAGAAAAGAAAAATATGTTACAGAGCTGAAACCAACATGTCGTAAGGCTACTTGCTAATAATTGACAATAAAAGTAAAAAAAAAAAAAAAAGATTTGCAAGAAAAAATGTGATCAGCTTCATGAAATGAAAAAAAAAAAGAATAGAAAAGAAAAGAAAATAATCTTGAACATTTCTCAATCGGAAAATTTACATTGCACTGCATCAAATATGGCTATCATCATGCCAGTACAACATACAAGAAACAAAAGATTGTCAAAACTTAATCTTCAACTAAAGTAAGTTGCGAAATTATTATGTTTTGGTTCTGCCACCGATGGATTAGAAGACTACAACATTAAAACTGTTGTTATGTCAAGTATGCAAAAGCTATATACAAAGCATCTAAAACAAGAATAACGTAGAGAATAGATTATCATTTTTGAACTTTCTGGCGTAATGAAAGAGAACTGAAGTTTTTCTTTCAGAAGGATATTGCCCTTTATGTCAATAACAAGTTGTGGGAATGTGCACTTATCATTTCTTTTCTTTCTTTTTTTTGGGGGGGGGGAGGGGGTGCGAGGGATTCTTTTTTTCTTTCTTCTTCCTCCTCTGACGTCACAAGTTGCAGCAACTTTTTCATCCAGTGACGCTGCACCGATAGTCATTAAAATTCCGAAATTTAAAAAGGATTGTCCACTTTTCCTCAAACTTTTGTTGATGCATTTTACTGATATCACTGCATTCACTCAGTCTACGTGTATGTTTGGGGTTCATTCCCTTTTAAGACGTCATTAATCAATAATCATAATTGTAACAATAGAGGGCGACATACTGGATGCTATGGCGAAAGCGGTTCAACAATCTGCCGTCGTGCTGGTGGGCATGACCCGGAAGTACAAGGAAAGTCAACATTGCAGAACTGGTTAGTAAAAGTTTATACAGAAACAGAACTATTACACTTGAATTAATTTTATCCTTTGATTGCTATCATAATGGCATCTACTTTTAAATTGAATTCCTTTGTTAAAGGTTCGAAACGTCACCGACGAAAAAATTATTGTGTGTTGTCAAAGACTATGTTGCCACTATTTATTATGAAAAACATACCATTGTGAAACTAGGGATTCAGCTTTGCTCTCATGGTAGCAGCAAAGCGAAATAATAGGGTACTGTGAAGCCATCACGATTGAAAATACGATATGCGATTGATGCTTTACCTACCAATTTTCAGTATTGGATAGAATTTATTACCAGTATGTGTTAAAGTCGGTCTCGAACAAGTTGACTCACGTGTTACAAAATAGATCTAAGTATATGATGAAATAAATAAGTGACTCGTAGAACAGTGATATGAGTAACCACATGCTATAACTTTGACCGCGTTTGTTCTGTAGAAGCTACGTATGCTTACACGCTGAACAAGGATATCATACCGCTGAAGTTACAAGACGGATTCTCCCCGGATGACTGGTTGGGGGCGCTGTGCGGCATGAAGAAATACGTGTCTCTCTGTTCCGAGGCGGGCTTTGACGAAGGTCTCCAGGAACTAGTCGCCGAGCTGGGACCGAGAGGGGAGCTCGGCCGGAGATCGGAGGAGCTCGGGAATCGTGGAGAAGACGAAAGACTCGAGGCCCCTTCAATTCACTCGATGGTTTCCCGTGACTCTATCGAAGGTATTGATTAAGGTTTAATGACGAGAAATCATTTGATTCAACCGTGATGAAATAAATCGTGAGGTTTCGTCGACACTAAAATGAAACTTGCTATAAGCATTTTGATGAAGACTATCATCCTATACACACGTGTTGATAAGAATAGCAAGTGATTAACAAATTGCCCTACATCGATGTTTTGTCATGATTATGACTACTAAGTGTGCCATGGCTACTGCTAAAATACTGATCAATTCAGTGCGTATTTACGTCGAGTTTGTGTCATTAGTTAATCAGTTGCAATAAAAACAACTCGACGAAACAATCTATTGAATTTGTTGATAAGAATGTATACGAAAGGTAAATAATAAAACTAGTTAGGCCCTAGTTATACATAAGACCTTTGAAAATGTACATCCCGATATCTCGTACTGACTCCTGTAAAAGTTACGTTTTTAACGGTTTAATTACATGATATTCATTCATGTTTGAAGGGACTTCAAATTGTCGGTTTGCTTTACAAATTTGCAAATATCAACAATAATTCCAAGGGAAGTTAATCATTCATTGCCAAAGGGAAACAAGTGGGGTTGGTTTTGTTCTGTATACTGCTGAAAACAAAACAAAAAAAAATCCTGATATTTCACCTCAACGTCCTACAAACGACTTCAAGGCACACATTATTGAAGTCACATAATGACGAAACAAGCATCATTTTCGCGTGACATCATTCATCCAATAGAAATAGATAGGCTGGACCAACATGCCACACGTCTGCAGGTGATAATAAAATATTACCGAATCCTGAGTAGTTTATCAGGAATATCGGGTACCTCGGGACACCTTTCACCTATCATTCTTCCACCCTTTATTTTTTTCTTTAAAGCTACCGTCTCGTTGAATCTGGAGTCTATCCCAGTGCCTTTGGATACTGTTGATGGGGCGTCGACTCAGAGACAGGGCATTGGACACAGTCTCGGCTCGCGCAAACCCTCCAATACCCAATCCGGGGTGAGTATGTGGAGCCGACAGGACACCGGAAGCTGGCTCAAGTCGATGGGGATAGACGCCACCAACGATCGTATTGGGAAACTGGACGGAACGAGACTGGTGCAAATCTTCGGCCTACTGAACCGAGCACCCGAGTACTGCGTGACGTCACTGAATCGTGAACTCGGCATGAGCTTTTGGGACGTTTTGACCTTCGTTGACGGATTGGAAAAGATGTTTGGGCAACCCTCTTCTAACTAATAATAATGCATTCAGCGGATTACTCTTTATGGTTGCTGAAATGTCAGACTAGACTGAAAGACTGTTATTAGTACCAATTTTTAGCAAGATACTAAGAGAGAGAGAGAGAGAGGGTGGGAGAACCAGGTGCTTGGGTTCATGACCGTACTTACCGGCGAGAGGGGGAGGAGGGCAGCAAACTTTCCCCTCTCCCCGTTCCGTAGACTCAGGGGTATTAGGATTTTCATATAAATCATCAGAAAATAAGTATTACAAATTCACATATCCTTATAGTGTCTTCAGGATTGAGTAGGCCAAAAGGGGTCTTGGTTTATTTGAGTGCATATTATTTCAGGTACGGATTGGTTAGGAATCAATGTTAATTTTGCATGAAAAGCTTGATGTGACAAATACAAATTATGCTCTTTGAAAAGCATATTTTGGTGGAATCAGTATGAATTACAGCTGAAGAAACGTTTTGTTTGTTTGTTTGTTTGTTTTTTTCAAATTCTCACAACGTTCTTTGGTAAAATAGAAAGTTTTTTTTTTAATTTACTACAATTTCCAAATATGTGATTGCAGGATGTTACGTAGGGTATCACTAGAGTGTTACAAAGCATTAAGGGGTCTAAGATTACACATTGAGAGTGCATCTGGATTCACTAAACCAACAAACAGTCGTACAACTACATCCCGATTTTACATGAGGTTTCAAAAAAGTGAAACGACTATCCTGTAGTCAGTCTTAGTTCTTCTATATCTTCAAAAAGAGCAATTCTTCAACATTATTCGAACGTTTGAAATCATAAAATCGGATTTGCAAATTTTGTGTTTTCACAGTATTCATTCTAGAACACATTCTTGTTGAATAGTGTCATTAGCGATGTCTTAAGATTCCCCTTATCATTTGTTTTTAAACACTTTACACACACCCTTTCATATCTAATAACTTTTACAAGATGATGTTATTGCTCTGAAAGTTGGTAGGCCTATTGGTCGTGAATGGTAGTATGCTTCTGTTATACAGCTTGTGCTGTTATTCAGCTTTCCAAATTAGACATGAACAGAATATGCTCCTCGACTGCGCCGAATTTCAGCTTAATTTGATAATTCCTTCATTCTGGTTGCTCTAGAGTATTACATCATGTTTCTTCAACAGTCCCATTATTCATTGCACAGAGCATGTTCCTGAGATTGAAAACTTGAATAGATCATTTACTCAGTGTAGTCATTTTCATTAAATGTTCTGAATTCGACCCTGTATATGTCACGTGGGTTTGCTCCAATAAGGATAACTTCACACATACCATGTACCGTTACCTCTCAAGGTTTATTTCCAATAAAATTCGATTCACATACAAAAGATTATTTGACCAGTCAATCCATTTCTATAACAAACTCGTTCGGTCAAATCTCTAAATTCCAAAAATTGACCCAATGTAAGGGTCAATATCAAAATCTCACTTTTGCTGTTTAAAACTGCATCAACACCCTAGAAAATAAACACATCAGTTGACACTGTCTTGACCTCAAACCATTCCACTCAAAGATCACTGACCTAGTCTCAACTATCCTCACTTAAGGAGATTCAAACTTAATTCACAAATTGACTTCCCTTTGCTTAAATTCCGTCTCATGTATACAGGTCAAATACAATGCTGTTTCTGTTAAACAAATAAGTTTGGCTTTACCTCTGGTCCACAGCAAGTCCTGAGCTGACTTGACTCTGTGCGACCTCTCTGATTCTGAGTCAATCCAAATTTACCAAATGTCCAGGTCCTAATCTCACCTGACATCTAAAACTCTATCTCTTCACGTCCACTATCTATATCGTGCCCACCTAACAGGGCTACCACGACTCAATTGACAGTCCTGAATTGACTTGTCCTGAAAATTTGCTAATTCTGGCTCAGAATCACTGCCACATCTTACTTCATAATCTCATTTTAGCCTTAAACCCAATCATCACACTTTAAGCCACATTCTCCATTGATTTACCTGAAACAGACTTGACCTGAATGCATTATGCATATCATAATTCAACTCAATAATGACCAATGTTACATCTGGGAATTTTGGTACCGGTATTTCATACTTATTTTAACCCCCTGAAATTTTCACAACAACCTGGGTCTCAATAGGTACAAATCAAATATATATCGGTGCATTTGAGTGTATCTCATCTCACTACAAAACTCACCGATGGTGACCAAAATTTGCTAGAATACAGCTTACAAACTGCAAAACCGGCTCCAACTCTGCTGGCAGGTTAGCAGCCTTCCTCAGCTCAGTGCAGTAGTTTACAGCTGCTTAAATTAAACTTCTCAGCCAAATTACTGCATATTGCAAAGTAGACTGTACCGTGTGCAGCTCTGGAGAACTCTGTCCACTCAACATGGCAGCTAGGGTGTGTCTGACTCCTTCTAATGCACTCCTCTACCAAGGTACAACCAAAAGGCCAACCTCAAACCAGCCAAAACCAGTTCTCAATACACCTGCATTACCAAGTCTCTATACTGTGTAGTGTGTACTTCACTACACTGACATACAGATTTCAATCATTATCATGTTAATCAGTTTCACCATCAATGGCACTTGAGCATGTTCACCATCAATGGCACTACTCATACACAATACAGGTGTTTACTCCTGGTTGCAATCCAATAAACATGTGTTTGACATACTACTCTTATCAACTTATTAAAGATAAGCAAAACAGAGCAGTGTGGATTTCAAAATTGTCACTTTCATTGTGACAATGTATTTATTATGTATTTACTTGTAATTCTACAAACGTGATCACATCTGCCTCAAGCCTTTGGCTTTTCAATCAACTCCCCCATTATTTTACACTGAACATATTTTTTTTTTTTGCTTCTTATTATTATCATAATAAAGTGAATTGAATATGCTCCTTCAGAATCTGCCTTTAAAGGGATTTTGCAAACAAGGCAAAAAGAAATCGTCCTAACAAAAGTACATGTAGGGACCCACCTTGTATAAGGAATACTTTGTTTTTTGGATGTCTTAACCTTTTTCGAACTTTTTTTTCATCAAACTAACTTTTAATTCCTATAAGAATTGAATGCTCTTTGACATTGCAGATAAGTGGTTTCTAATTATCTTGCAAATAGTTAAAACCTGAGTCCCCCTCTCAACCAAAATTATACTATCCCTTTACCGAAAATACATGTCCGGCGACTTTTGGTGTTTTTGTATTAAATGCAAGGTAACATTAGCTACATGGTTAAATGATTAGCAACACATTGGAGAACAATACGCGAAACGATACGTGGAAGATATAGATACCACTATTTAGCCATTTAAATGTCGCTGAATATTCTACTTTTCTGACGTATCCATTACAAATTTGCCATTTTTTATTCCTCCCAAAGTTGGCACCAAAGTTGCATCGCTAAAATAGCCATTTAACCGTACATGAATGTTCAATAATTGTCTTTAGTCTGCTTAGAATATATCATGTGAAAAAGATTTCACCCAAAGTAAGTACCTTTGCACTATAATGTTTAATTTCAAAATGGCCTATACGTAATTGCCGAGGCCGGCGCGAACATGGAGTCATCGCAGCCACAATTACTATTTGTACAATACGTATAAGTTTTAGCTATGTGCACAAAGCAGTAATAACAGTAGTCACAGATTTAAAAGTTGGAACTAAGTCCACGATGTTTTCGACATAATATTATCAGGGAAGTCTCCCGGTGCACATTGCACGATACCCCCTCCCCCCCCCCCCCCCCGGAAAAAGTCTACTTCGTGTGGGGGTGAGAGACGATAATATGAGTGTTATTAATATCTATGATATAAGAAGAGAAATTTTTTCAACGAAATTAAAAAAAAAAAAAAACGTTCCGTCATTCGAACATATAATATCTGAGATAAAATGTTATTTTGAGAGGGGAAAATGTATAAGTCAAATGAATAGTAGAGAAAAAGATTTTGTGAAAAAATGGGCTTTATTTATTAAGTGCTTTTGAATATTAAAAGTACATGATATTCATAGTGTTTTCAGGGTTATTTCTGCCAATAGAATAAAAGAATGATATAAGTTATATGTTGTAAAAAAAGTTAAAGAAATTTTGTTATTATATGTACAAGTGCAGTAGGCCACTGTTTGTCGATAACCAAATTATTATTCTGTTTTGTATTAAAAGAAATTATTTGTAAATGTGACTTTCTGAATATGTGTATGAATAAAACACCCTGTGGAAGGGAAAAAAATATCTATGATTTGTATCCAATTATATATCAATTTACTGCTAACAGTACATTGAGAAATTTGTCGTTGCTATTCTAAAATTATCGTAAAAAAACCCATAATCTTAGTAATATTGTTTTTATGCTGATGTTGTTTGCCGAGCATCACTGTAGTAAGATTTTGAAACTATTGAAGGCCCTATTTTTGTTTCTCCCGGAATCATATTTTCATTATATAGAAACGATTGTATTATGTGTATGTGTCTGTGTGTGTGTGTGTGTGTGTGTGTGCGTGTAATACACGAAATGCGCCATTTAATTCTTTTTATTCTGTAATAGCCCCTTAATGAGACCAATGTGTGTATAAATCTTCGGATTCTTGTATAATTCGTCTACCCGTGGTTAAGGTAATTTTGGTGAAATTGTTGATTTAAATCTATCTTTTGTGAATGTTAATTGACTATCACATTCTATCAACCATGTCTCCAAATATATTGTCTGATCCTTTGTGTGTACATTTAGTAGCTCTAAACAAGTCTCTTGGCACACTCGTCTTTTAGATATCAATCATGACAAGTGAAATAAGTTCACTATGAAATGAATCCACTTAGTGAAAATGCTGGTTCGCTCAATCGAGAAGGCTTTGGCTAAAATCTTCAGTACAAAAAAAAAAGCATGCCCTTGTTTTAAGTGAACTGAAGAAATGTAATTTCACATTTTTTCGTTAGAAAATTAAAAAAAAAGGTTTTACTGCATAAAAATCATACCAATCATAATGACTAATTTTTTGTATGTGTCTGTGTGCGTGTGTGTAGAAGAGGAGAAGGGCGAATTATTTAAGCTGACAGTGCTCCCCAATTATGACAACCGAGATAGAGAGAGGAAGGGGGGGGGGAATGATAATGAAAAAAAATGATATGCTATTTTACGAGCGAGAATAAGGAAGTTGACAACCGAGTATGCTGTATGATCATTGGAATGCATGATATTATTGTCATTTAAAAGCCTCGACCTAACCCCAGAAACACTGCATTCACCTGCACATACTATACCTTGTGTGTGCATAACCTAGCGTGCGATACTCAGCGAGACACTGAACAACACACATTAGAAGTGTGACAAAGGGTGTCAATAGCATCGTTTTCTTTAAAAGACTTGACGTGCATTGTAAAAGATGTACACTTGTATCAGGTGCAGTGTTAGTCTGGTCAACAAAGTCACTGGTATGTTGTATAAGCCACATAAATCAGCGCGATAGAGTCTTAACAAACCAGCAAGCAGACGGGTATGACATTGTTATTGAGGGGTGGAGTATCACAGTTTATTTTCTGTTTACTCCACTTACCCAAAATAACTTTTGTCTCAAAAGTGTGTAGGACTATTATTGCATGGGGTACATACTCGAATATCCTCTTTTTTTAGAACTGCCTTGACTGTTGTCGTTTCACATGCAGCAGCTTTCCGGACATTATAATCATAATCGTGTTCTCGCGTTCTCGCTATTCCTATGAATGTTATCCGACCTGAATTGGAAAGAAAATAGAAAATACGCCCTCGTTCTGCTATCAGTGATCGCTTCTGGTTACCCCGCTGAAAAGAGTAAGTGTGGCTCGACTTTTATGAATCTGTGCTTATTCCGTTTCACGTAGCGATCATAATTTATAATCATTATCATTATCATTATTACTATTAGTAGTAGTATTTGAAGTATCATTATATATATATATATGTATATATATATATTTTTATATATATATATATATATATATATCGCTTCTGGTGATCGCTTCTGGTTACCCCGCTGAAAAGAGTAAGTGTGGCTCGACTTCTATGAATCTGTGCTTATTCCGTTTCACGTAGCGATCATAATTTATATATATATATATATATATATATGTAATCATTATTATTATCATTATTACTATTAGTAGTAGTATTTGAAGTATCATTATATATATATATATATGTATATATATATATATACATATATGTATATATATATATATTATATATTCAGCAGAAAAAGAAAGGAACCACTTTTTCCAGTTCATATTTTTCATAGCAGATCTTGATAAAAATCATTGTGCCACATACCGTATTAAAGTTTATTTGATTGGCTATCACCCTGGTAGGCTTATACCAAGCGAAATTTGATGTAATGCATGAGTGAACATAATATCCGTTTTTGTTCTCCAAAGCACAAAGTAAAAATTGCAGAAATTGACATATTGAAATTAATATGCAAATGCCCTTCAAGATAACAACGATATTCAAAAGAACGCAATGACAGACATGAATGAAAAAGCAGAAATAGGTTTTCGTTCCCTCGATTCTCCTCATATTCTCAAACAAAACATAGTGAGGAAATTGAAGGGGATCATGAGAATTTTCTGTCAACTCAAAGACACAGAGAGTGAGCCGCAAAGGGGGTTAAAATGGACAGAATTTCTTTTGATTTCCCTTTTTTAACCAAGGATTTTTGAAATAATGAGACAAAATTTAGGGACCAAATGTTTGTTTGTTTTTTATTTGGAATAACATTTCAAATTTCTATCATCTTTGTTGCCATTATACTTCTTCTCTTATGTCTTTTGAATATGGATTTGAGAGAAGATTCTTCATTTTCCTCAATTACTTTTTGTCTTTCTTTATCTTTGGAGGGTCACAGAGGCATTATAGAGATCACAGTATGATTTTTGCAAATTGATTTGCATTTCTTATTGTGTTGAATCTTTTTTTGTTTCAATTTTATGTATAAGAACACATACGCTTGAATAACAACCTGTCCATTTTTGACATTTTTACTTTTGTGCCATGGAAGAGAAATACGAATGTGTTCACTCATGCGTAAAGATTCCCCTTTTGTTGACCTACTAGGTTGATAGTAAATTAAGTTACCTTTAACATGGCACATAAAACATTAATATTAGCCACATAATCCATGAGAAAGATGAACTTGAAAAAATGTTTACTTTCTTTTTTGTGCTGAGTATGTATATATATATATATTATATATATATATATATATATATATATATATATATATATATATATATATATATATATACATAAATATAATTATATAATTATATACAATATAAGCATCAAAAGTGATATCTGGGACATTTTCTTTTATATCACTGCTCCCAAAGAAAAACAATAACTTTAATAAAATAACACACTTTTTCTTCATAATAAAACCCTTTAGAATAAGAAGAACATCACCATCAGCTCCAAGATCAGACTGATGCTTCATTCCGATATTTCATATACATGAAACGCAGATCTAAACATCAGAAATTAAAAAGATAAATAAGCAAGAGATGAGATGCCGTTAATTCTATACAGTCAGATTTGTAAGCTTAGGTCTACGCTAAAATATGGCCAACAGCCACCGCATTTTGTGAAAAGATATATTATGTTCTAATGGCCCCTGACGGCCCGATCGGGCCACGAAAGTTTGGGACTGTCTTAATTGGTTTTTGTATGATTATCTCTGAAAGAACTGAGAATAATTCGCGCCTCTGTACTTCATACTGGGCACATTTTTAGCAGATGCCGCGAAAGGGGCTGCCGGATACTTCTCACTCCGGGATGCAGTCTATTTTGCAGCCAAATTCGGCCAACTCTTTTTGTCTATGTATTATCGAAATTTTCATTTGCAATAATACATTCCAATAATAGAAGTAAGTATAACCCTTATTATTGCAGGTTTCTAACATTTGTGTGTGTGTGTGTGTGCAGGGGCCGCGGAACGTTTTTCAGTTTGGGGGGCTGCACAGCCGGAGGGGGGGGGGGTGTATCAAGGTCAACACCCCCCCCCCCCCCCGCACCGGCGTAGCCTGGATAATGATCTTGTGATCTTTTGAGGATGGTGGTTACTATGCGAGGAAGCCAAGCGACCAAACCCGAGCGAGCGGAGGGAAGGTGGGGGGGGGGGGGGGGAGGGGGAGGGTGTGGAAGGGGGATGTTCCCCCTCCCACGGGGAGAATTTTTTGCATTTTGATGTTGTAAATTGTGCAATTTGATGCATCTTTTTGCGTCTTTTATGGACTTGAAACCCCCCGCGGATAATGATCTTGTGATATTTGGAGGGCGGTGACTATGCGAGGGAGCGAAGCGACCGAGCCCGAGCGAGCGGAGGAAACGGGGGGGGGGGGGGGGGGGGAGGGGGGAGGGTGTGGGAGGGGGGTGTTCCCCCTCCCACGGTGAGAACTTTTTGCATTTTTATGTTGTAAATTAGTACGGTCTGCTATATGTCGAAAAATTGGATCCCGTGAGATTTTTGTGCCAAAATTGATTTTTTTTTTTTTAGCTAACTTGGTCAATTTTGGGGTGGTGAATCTAAAACATTTTGGTTCCATTTTTTTCGACCACATCTTCTGCCGCCATTTTGAATTTCAAAATGGCCGCCATAGCAAACTGTATTTTGACCCAGTTCTCATAATCTGAGCATCATAGACGGTTCAAATTTGATGCAAAAAGCATGTTAATGATGTCAGACATTCTGATACACCATTTCCTGATATTGTAGATCGTTTAAATACAATGTGAGGGCTGCCATCTTGAAATTCAAAATGGCCACCATAGCAAAATGTACTTTTACCTGTAACTTAGGTTGTAAGCATTATGGAAGGTATGAATTTGGGTCAAAAAGCATGCTTATGATGTCAGACATGCTAATATATATATTTTTGTTTTAAATAATGGATCATTTTGGTTGGCCGCCATCTTGAAATTCAAAATGGCCACCACAGCAATTGTAATTGGGCCTTTATCTCATATTGTATGCAGTGTGTAAGGTTCTAACTTGTAAGGTTCTAACGTACATGCTATCAGACTTTCTTAAACATCTTTTTCTACAATGATGGTTCATTTTGATATCATAGGTGGCCATCTTGAAATTCAAAATAGCCGCCATACCAGAATGTACATTTTGACCCATATTTCATGTTGTAAACAATACAGAAAGTTCACATTTCCAGCACAAACCGGGCTCACGGTGTTGAACATTCAGATGCACTTTGATCCCCTCCCTAAAATTGCAGATCATTTTTGAGGCTGCCATTTTATCATTCAAAATGGCGGCTTTTCAGCTAATATCTGTGGTTACAAGCAACTTTTAGGCATTTCAGTGTTTATGGTGGTGTACATTGTACATTCTTTTACAAACACACACATACACACATACAGTCTGTAATAATGGATTATTGGCATTGGCTGCCATCCTTGAAATTCAAGATGGATATTCGACCTATATTTGGTGCTGTAAGATCTTTACCCTGCAAACTCAAGCATGCTGGATCACTTTCACGTAAGACCAATGTGTAAGTCAATCATTTCAATAAATAGTATTATTATTGCATAGGCGGGACTGCTTCCTGTATGTACACTGCCATGTTGAAATGCAAAATGGCTGCCATGGGAAACATTCCTTTAATAGCATTGCATTTGGGTAAAACTTGTGAATGGGAAATCATGTGATTCTGGTGTCAAAGCAAATGGCTGTCAAAAGTGCCTCAATAACTGTATCTGAGTGACTAAATGCCCCCATGTAGACGATTTGATTGTAGAGTTTAGATAAACAATATTAGCCGTGTAGGCCCTACTAGAAGTTTTATCGGAAATTTACATTGTTAATGTCTTCTAGGCTCATTCCCCGCATACATTTTTGAAGTCACAGCACTTGTATAGGGCTATACACGGGGGAGAATTGGTTCTAAATTCTTCCAGAAACAATGACTTTTGTATTTCTTGCCATATGAACATGAAAATGAATTCTGTGGCTACCGTTGGTGTAGGAAGCTCAAAGCATTTAATTGCACAGTTCATGCATATCCGCTGGAAATAACTTCAAAGTGCCATATCATATTCCCCTGTAACTATAGGCATAAATAAGGTTGTGAAGGTTTACGAGGTTTGTTCTCTTGGATGTGTTGTATCACGACTCTATACGAGAGCAAAGCGGGAAATTGTCCAGGTTGAAGTCATCCACACACAACTCCTGGAAGGCATGGACTGTGTCATTGCACATTCTGCATGATTCAAGGCTAAGAGAATTCTTGATCCATCTGCTCTTTGAGACATCCTCAGATTTTCAACTTCAGCCTGCGCCATGAAAGGCATGACCAAGCAGACCTCTGTTTTTCACAACAATTTGCAGAACATAATCTCAATGTCAATTGTACTTGACAGTGGCGGATCCAGAGGGGGGGGGGCGCAACCGGCGCACGCCCCCCCCCCCTTTATTTTTCGTTAAAAACAAAAGAAATAAAAAGAACAAAAATGAAATGAAACCCGGAAGTGGCACCAGAAATATTAGTCACGCCCCCCCCCCCCTTTACAGAATTCCTGGATCCGCCCCTGCTTTATCATCTCCTTTTCCAGTGATGGAGCAGACAACATGCGATGCAGTGTTAAAAGTAAAGCAAAGATCCATTAGGAGAATGAAAATATCAGTGTCTATACGTAATAATCATCAATATATCTGAAATTCTCTGTTGCTCTTGAAGTAGCATCTAATACATGCAATGGAATGAGAATATCTACTTCCTCGTTGTGACGGGTGACAGCTCCCATGGCATCTTTGATGAACCCTTTGTTTGTTTGTTTTTTTCGCCCGTTCTGTGGAAGATGGAATTGACTGATCAGTATTTCAACTTTCAGGCTGATAATTTGGCTCAGTTTTGTGGGTTTCTAAGACACGGATATGAAAAATGAACCTATGTTAGTGAGAATGAGGAAAATGCCATAAAATTGTGAGATGAAGAGTGATTGTGGAATTTACTTAGAACAGTAGAACTTATAACTTTCGATATTTGTATCGTCCGGTAATGACTGAATAATGACAGGTCTATCAGACTGTTGTACCGGTAGAAGTGTTATAAGAAGGTAGTGGTCCTTTTAAGCTGAATGACTATTCATCCAATCTTACACAGTGTATTTCAATTGCAAGAGCTGAATGTGGCGTTTCTCATATTATCCCAGACACATTCTTTTTTGTTTTTAATTTCAGATACAAATTCTTTGTACAGAATATGAAAACTTCCCTTTTCATCTCTTTCTGGAATATCCTCCTTGAATGTTTTCGATACCTGATTGCCAAACACCACATTCATCAGTTTCAATGCAGCGACAATTTTTGAGATTGCCCTCGTGTGATGGTGTTCTAAATTGTTGGGGAATGCCAAAGTGCCAAAGAACTGAACTATTATTGCTCCTTTGTAGTTTTAGAGTCATTTGCGGTACAGCAGTAAGCATCCTGGAAGTCTTGATAATTGAGGATGACCCATACAATGGCAATCAGGAAAAACCTACTCATTGGCATTCCTTATTCATTCTGTGTTATTCCAGAAATACATCCAGCAATTATGATCTCCCTGATGAGTTGTTTCATATTGTGGTCAACAAACAAGCTTGTGAATGGGATGTCTGGCAGGGTGACCATAGCATTTCTTGCCATTGCGAGACTTTTCCTTGTTTGTCTTCATTCTCTCGAAGCAGCATCAAGTTTTTGAAGATTACCTTTAATCGTATCAATGTTTGCTTTTTTACAAATATTTAATAGCTGGGATTAAATATAACTATTAACTAGGTTCCACGACACCAAATAATGTTTTGCCTGAGGGCAAAAACAAATCACGTGTACGCGAACCACATACCCGATTGGCTAGGGACTTTGGAAGCAACACTTACATGCTTGCCCAAACTTATGGGAAGTGGTTTGGGACCCCTCCCCCCCCCCCTCACGCAGTTTTTGCCCCTCAGGATGGCTTGATGACGTCATTGGAACCTCGTTCTTACAGTCTGAATCTATGGCGGCCATTTTGAATTAAGAGATGGCTGTCGTTCTGCGTGACCTGAAAATGAATTTGGTCTAACTAGGACATTTTTGGCAAATTCATCTACGGCGCTTACCACAGTATCATATGTTTTTCTATGGCCACCATCTTGAATTTCAAGATGGTGGCCTATCTACTGATCCACAATAGAAAACAGCTGTACTGGAACGTTGGACACCACAAGCATGCGCATTACTGAAAATTTGATGCTCCTACAATAATTGCAACATGAGATATTGGCAAAAACACTATGGCGGCCATTTTGAATTTCAAGATGGCAGCCTTTAAATTGTATTAAAACAATCCACAATATCAGAAAATGATATATCAGAGTGTCTGACATCACAACCATGCATTTTGCACCAAATTTGAAGCTTTTACAATGCTCACTGTATGAGATATGTTTCAGAATACTGTTTGCTATGGCAGCCATTTTGAAATTCAAGATGGCAGCCTACAAATTGTATAAAAACAATCCACGATATCAGAAAAAGGTATACCAGTGTGTTTGACATCACAACCATGCATTATGCACCAAATTTGAAGCTTCTACACTGTTCACTTAATGAGATATGGATAAAAATACAGTTTGCTATGGCGGCCATTTTGAAATTCAAAATGGCGGCTGAAGACGTGGTCAGAAAAAATGGAACCAAAGTTTTTTGGATTCAGCACCCCCAAATTGACAAAGTTAGCCCAAAATATCAATTTTGGCACAAAAACCTCACGGGATTACATAGTAGCCTCTACTAATGGTGCAATTTGATGCATGTTTTTCCGTGTTTTATCGACTTGAAACGGCCCCACTTGTTTAAAGGTAGCAGGATATTTTGATGTGGATTATTGTACAATTTGTGTTAATAGCAAAATCACGGCATTTAGCTCTTATTCCGCGTGTGCATCATCTATGTGTATAAACAAAATCTAATGAGGTAGAGGTGGAGGGTGTGGGAGGGGGATGCCCCCTCCCACTCGACGGAGCTTTTGCGTTTTTAAAATCAAGATAAAGCGATCTGAAGAACACTTTTTGTGAGAAATTCGGGACATGTGATTTTTCCCCCGATTTTTCCCCTTTCTGTTTTTTTTTTCTTTTTTCACGATCCAAAAGTGTGGGGGCCTGCAGCCCCCCCCCCCCCCAGCCCCCCCCCCCCCCAGCCCCCGGTTCCGCGGCCCCTGGTGTGTGTGTGTGTGTGTGTGTGTGTGAGAGAGAGATAATGAGAAACCTCTTATGAAATATGAAAGAGCATGTAATTCCATGAGGAATCCAACGTTTTTTTTGATGAAAATTGGTTTTGAAATGGCTGAGATATCCAAAACAGAGCGACTCTAATAAAGTGTGGGACCAACCTTCTATTACGATCAATTTGTTTTACTCTGTTTTTGGATGTTTCAGTCATTCCAAACCCGATTTTCATCAAATAAACTTTGAATTCCTCTTAAAATGGTATGTTCTGTACTATTTCATAAGTATTTTTTTTTCTTTTATCTATTTTTTTTTTGGGAGGGGGGGGGGCATGTCGCAAAAAGTTAAAAGCCCAATTCTCATCTCTGCCAATACTGTACCATCAATGGCACACAAATAATCAACTCACTACCACCAAATTCTTGAACCGCAATATATTACAAGTCATCTATTAGTCTTTTATAGAGTTCGTATAAAACTTGTGTGAAACATCATACATGATTATTAATGGCAGAGAGTATAAAACAGCCGAAAATGCGTCCAAAATCAGTCACATATGTTTTACATCATTTCCATCGAAATCAATTAAGACAGCAGCTTTGGAAACCAGAATTATGTTTAAAAAATGCTACTTATTAATCATATCCAATGATACACATAGAATTTCTATTTAATCAAAAATTGACATAAGAAACGGAAGATGGTGAAAAGCAAAACAAAAAAATCAGTTTCTGCATTAGAATTAAGTCACGTCGAAGTAAAACTATCTAATGTCATTTTATTTCAGAAATCTTTTTTTGAATACAAAGTTCCGTTAACATACAGTAAGTTAAACAATCTTAATTGTAAAATTACATAGAAACTGTATGAAATGATTTTTCTCTTTTCGTCACAAGTTTCCGATGTTACTCAGCTTATCAAATAAACCTGAAATATTTTGCGGGCTAAGTGTGAAAACACATCAGAATTGCTGTATTTAGTTAATTCAAACAGAACGGAATTTAGCTAACATAATATAAATTTCTACATTAAATTGAGTCACGTCTATGTAATTCTACATCATATCATTTGATTGAAGTTATCGTTTTTGCAATACAGAAATCTGTAAAAATACGCCAAGTTATACGATTTAAACTGTAAAAATACAAACAAAAAATGAGTAAAATAATCCTATAAATATTTTGCCGTAAAATCACAAGTTTCTGATGTAACTCAGTTTCATAACTAAAAATTAAATATTAATGTTAGAAACCGCATTAGAATTGCTGCATTGCTGCAAATCTGTATTTTTTTCCCTGTACAAATACAGTACAGATATTTTGGTTCGTTTGTTTACAGTGTAGCGCTATTAAAAGGCATCGGGAAATTCCACGTGAACTTTGCAACCAGGAAGTCATGCATGACGTTGGTGGGAACGGTATTACAATCCCGTATTATTGGAATAATCATGAACAAACGTGTTTTTAAAGACACATATAAGGTTCACTGTGAGATGTTGTTATACCAATCTACGCTAACCTACCCTTTTTTAGCTGACAGACGGATGCAAGCATGCAAATTATACATTTTGGAAGTGGTAGGCTAGTACGGTAGTGGGAGTATCCATTCGGAGCGTAAGCTAAAGAAGGAAGTGGTAGTGTACAGACTAGAATGGCTGTATAACATAAAAGGAAGTCTTCCCCAACAAGGGAAAATACTTGAGATTTTGCCTTGGTGGTGTTACATCATACTGAAAAGTTTAATTTTAGAGGAAAATTTGGAAATCTAGAGGCAATTATTTGTTGCTGCTGTTCTTGTTTTAATTACTGGGGACTGGAGACGAGCGGTGTGACGTGAGCAGCCGGGTCGTACTTGGTAGTGTGAGTTACAGTAATCCCGCAGTTGTTTATCGCCTCTTATTTGTAGTTTAATTCCCGTCTTTGTTTTGTGTTGCCCTTTTTGATAAAAAAAAAAAAAAACAGAGTTGTGTTTGGAACGTTGTCTTCTACTAGCTATGTTGCGTTTGCTGTTTAATATTACAATATATTTGTTTGGTTTTGAATTTATAAGGACCCTTTTTTTCCTTCTTTCTCTCTGAAACTTGTCGCTCTTTCTCGAGCAAGGTATCACTTGGATTAACTTTCGGAAGATTATCGAGCAACTTGACTCAAGTACAGCTGGAGCTCGACTGTAGGTGACTTTTCATTCTCACCACGACTGAAATTCTTTTAGACACATGGCGGGAGAAGATACGACAGAGCTTCTTGTGCTCTTCAAAGAAATAGACGAAATATTTGAGCATTTTGCAACATGCTCGGATGTGGTAACAGTTGACTGTGCTTCTTATCTTCGGAAACTGGATTCGCTTACAATGAAATTGAAGGGGTGGGATCTTTCAGATGCCGTGACTAATTATTTGACGGATATTCGCGATTTTACTATAATTTTTAGGAAATGCTGGAATGCTCTCGTGGAAGAGGGATTCCCGACACAATCAGTTCCCGATGAAAATGCTGCGCAAGGGAAGCAAGCCAGTGCGGGAGAAAGCATAGAAGGGGGTGACAAGGTGAAGATAAATGAGGAAAAGAGATGTAGAGGAACGGAAGATGACGAAAGGACAAACGAAATGATAGACGGGAATAACTGCGAAGAAAGAGAAGAAAAAGATGACGTGCCAAAGAGTGACACCAGTGAAATTGTCATGGGCATGGCCAGATCTTCTGAGTCAATGCTTGCTGCTAGTGCTCCATCTAATCTGTCCCTGGACATTCTATCCATCTTGTTGACCTCTTGTGTGGATTTAACTGACTATTCCGCAAATTTCTGCAGACGCTTCGAAGACAGTGGCTGTCTGAAGTCTCTTTTCTCTGTCCTGACGCCGAAAAACTTGGAAAACAAACTCGTATCATCAGTGATCACGATCATATACAACTGCTGCTGGAGGGTTCCCGAGGTCTCTGCCCGCTGCGTAGACATCATTGAGCCGCTACAGACATTCACGGAGTCCCCCAACCCAGAGATCCAAGCAGAGTCCTTTCTATCCCTCGCTTACTTAGTGAAAGAGTCCGAAACACACCGCATTGCCCTAAACCGATCCTGCGTCCAGTTCTTGCTGAAAGTCCTCGCCAAATGCCTGGACAATCTCAAGCGTGAATACGAAGGCTACTCGGTTCTCGAGATCACCATGCAGGGGCGGATCCAGGGAGGACCACAACCGGCGCACGCCCCCCCTTTATTTTTTGTTGAAACAAAAGAAATAAAAAGAAAAAAATGGGGGAGGGGTGCGTGCGCCCCCCTTTATTTTTGTAAACACGCCCCCTCTTTACGAAATTCCTGGATCCGCCCCTGCCATGGGCATCAACCAACTGGCCATCAACGACAACAACAAGCGCGTGATTGTTGATCTCGGCGGTCACGTGCTCCTGGAGCGACTCCTCTACGAAGATAGTTCGTCTAAGGATGAGAAGATGTTCGCAGCGAGGGCGATCTGGAGACTGTCGTTTGATGAAGCCAACAGGGCCTTAATGACACGCACTCAAAGTCTCTGTGACGGTAAGTACAACTTTAGCATGTCTCAACGTTTAGTCCGCTGTCTCCAAAATACAGTAATCAAACCTCAAATTCAAACTTTTGACCAGACTATGTGGATTAACTTCTTTCAGGGCATGGGTACTGAAATGAAGCCTCAGGTGTCATCGGAGGCATATCAATGTACAGCAGCTGTCTGGTTGTCTGCACTCATCCGTCTGTTTGTCCTTTCGTCCGTCCGTAATCGATTTTGTGGACGACATAAGTTTAAAAGCCATTGAGATATCCAAATAAAACTAATAAAACTAAGCATGTGTGTATATGAGTAGACAAAGCTGTGCCTATCAACTTAATTTTGGCACACACATTTAAGGTCAAAGGTCATAGGACATAGAACAAGTTCAAATTCTAAAATTTCACTAATTTATATATAATTTTGTATATTATTACAAGGTCAATACTCGGCAGAGAAAGTTTTGAGATCCTCTGTTGATGGTTAGAGGTTAAAGGTCGATTGACATTCTAAAGTTGCCTCTGTAGCCCTGATTCTATCTTAAATACAAGTGCAAGAATCCGATATGTTTCGCCTAACACTGATTCTCGTGGAAAGTTTTTGGTGATAGGGCCAACCGTCAAAATTCTAACGTCAGACATTTTTACATTGGTTGTTTCTATCCTTAACTCACATTTAGAACCTTTCATCAGCATAACGGTAAATGAATGCCATAGTTTGAAAATGGCTGAAGTATTGTCATGAAAACTGCTGTATAAAAAATGCATAGATAGACCTACCTGAATGTACCAAGATTCCATTATAGAGAATTTCGAGTTATTACAAAAACATACAACATAACAAATCGAAATATTTTCCATCTTTTAGTGATAAGATCAGTGATTGCATACGTTTTGAAACGTAAATAGTCATTTCAATGATATCTGTAGGCCTATTTGCATCACATCGCAACCAGGGGTGTCTGAAAATGATAACCAAACATGAACTGGGTCATGATTTTAATGGTTACTTTTCCATTATTCATACATTACCGCATGGTTATTATTTTGAAAAAGTTGTGGACCACATTGGTCGACATTGCAAAATAAGCCAAATGTGTTAATTTCGTCTTCATTTAAACCATCATTTACCCAAGTAGTCTACTCGAAACAAGATTTATTTGATGTAAGAACAAATATAACAGATTTCCAGCGAGAGACCAAAATAATTCGACGCGCTCGATTTTAATTACGCAAACATGCGTCACGTTTTGGGCAATTAAGGTTTGTATAGTCATCCAATCGTTCTTATACTGGCAAAGACATCAATCCCTTAAATGCATAATTTACCATTTGCAGACTGAAACAAAAACCCAGCATTAATGCTTCAAAATAGTTATATAATGTGAGTTAGGGATAGAAACAACCAATGTAAAAATTTGAACCAGTATAATCTATGCGAAGTATTGTTGGATATACAAAATGTGAACAATAGTTATAATAAAAGTCATTCCAGACTAAACCGTTTGCAGTTATGGTTTAATGAGAAAAATAGTAATATCTCCTTATGTTTTAGGCTTTGATGCAAAAAAAAGATATATATATATATATATATATATGATAGTAGCATGTTTTGTGATGCAACTGAAGTACACATATGCATCAAAAGTGATATCTTGAACATTTTTTTAAATCACTGCTCCCTAAGGTAAACAGGACCTTTAAGAGGGGCTATACACAAAGCTGAAAGACATGTTGGAAGTCGGACTCAATTCTTGAATCATTGTTTCCTTGCTCTTTAGTTTTACAGAAGATACAGAAAGAAACCACCAACGACGCTTTGCAGCAGGCATGCGCGGGGGCGCTATTCGTCCTAAACAACATGGAGGCGAGTATCTCTGGAGATAAGCAAGAGCTGCAACCCGAGCAAGAAGAGGGAGAAATCGTGGATTTAAACCGAGAGGGCGGCCGCCATGTCATGATCAGTTACCAATGGGCCAGCCAGTCTATTCTACTGAAAGTAAAGGATTTCTTACAAAAAAGGGGCTACAGAGTGTGGATGGATATCGACTGCATGAGTGAGTTGGATGATTGCATAATTCATTTAAAAAAATGTTACAGAGCTGACACCAACATGTCGTAACGCTACTCGCTAATAACTGACAATAAAGGCTTAAAAATTAAGATTTCCAAGAAAAAATGTGATCAGATTCATAAAAAAAAACAAGAGAAAAGAAGAGAAAATCTTGAAGATTTCTCAATCGGGGAAATATCACATTGTACACTGCATCGAATTTGGCTATCATCAAGCCAGTACAAAATACAAGAAACAAAAGATTGTCAAAACTTAATCTTCAATTAAAGTAAGTTGTGAAATTGTTATCTTCTTACGAACCGGTATGATTTCTAACCTTAAGAAGGTAATTTACAGTTGCCAATGTGAGGTCTTGTCAATTTGGAGAATCCAGTCAAAAGTTACGATTTCTTTTAAAGTTTTAGTTCTGCCATCGATGGATTAGAAGACGACAAACCTTTGCTATATCCGGTATGGAAAAGCTATAAAGAAAGCATCTAAAACAAGAATCAACATAAAAAATTATTATATTCGCCTTTCAGGGTAATGAAAGAGAACTTACTTTTTTTTTTTCTTTCGGAAGGATATTGCTCTTTATGTCAATAACAAGTTGAGGGAATGTGTACCCATCATCAAAAAAATAAATAAATGTTATATATATATATATATATATTATTTTTTTTGGGGGGGGGATGCGAGGAAATTTTTTTTCTTCTCTTCTTCTACCTGTGACGTCACAAGATGCAGTTGCTTTTTCATCCAGTGGTGGCTACACTGATAGTTACGAAAATTCTTAACTATTAATTAGGATTGTTTACTTTCCCTCATACTTTTTCTGATGCATTCTACTGATATTACTGCATACACTCAGTCTACGTATATATTTGCGGTTAATTCTCTTTTAAGACGTCATTAATCATTAATAATCATATCATGATTGTAACAACAGAGGGAGACATACTGGATGCTATGGCGAAAGCGGTTCAGCAATCTGCCGTCGTGCTGGTGGGCATGACCCGGAAGTACAAGGAAAGTCAAAATTGCAGAACTGGTTAGTAAATGTTTAAACAAAAATACAACTTTTATACTTCAAATTACTATCATCATACTTCAAATTACTATTATCATACTACAAATTATTATATCCTTTGATTGCTATTATAATGACATAAATCTACATGTTGTACTTATAAATTGAATTCCTTTGCAAACGTTCGAAATATCACGACGAAAAGATAATTGTGCCACGGTTGTCAAAGACTATGTTGCCGCTATTCAACATGAATTGTGAAACGTGGGATTCAACTTCGCTCTCGTGTTAGCAGCACAGCGAAACAATGGGCTACTGAGAAACCATCCCGATTGAAAATACGATATGCGATTGATGCTATACCTACTAATTTTCAGGATTGAATAGAATATTACAAGTGGGTGTTAAAGTCGCGAAAAAGGGGACTCACGTGTCACCAAGTAGATCGCAGTATTACCAAGGATAAAGTGAATCGTATAACAGTGATATAAGTAAGCATAATTATGCTATAACTTTGACCGTTTTTGTTCTGTAGAAGCTACGTATGCTTACACGCTGAACAAGGATATCATACCGCTGAAGTTACAGGACGGATTCTCCCCGGATGACTGGTTGGGGGCGCTGTGCGGCATGAAGAAATACGTGTCGCTCTGCTCCGAGTCGGGCTTAGACGAAGGTCTCCAGGAACTGGTCGCCGAGCTGGGACCGAGAGGGGAGCTCGGCAGGAGATTGGAGGAGCTCGGGAATCGTGGAGAAGACGAAAGACTCAAGGCCCCTTCAATCCACTCGATGGTTTCCCGTGACTCTATCGAAGGTATTGATTAAGGTTTAATGACGAGAAATCATTTGATTCAACCGTGATGAAATGAATCGTGAGGCTTCGTCGACACCAAAATAATACTTGCTATAAGCATTTTAATGAAGACTATCATCCTATACACATGTTGATAAGAATTGCAGGTGATTAACAAATTTACCTACATCGATGTTTTGTCATAATTATGACTACTTGTGTCATGGCTACTACTAAAATACTGATACATCCAGTCCTTATTTACGTCGATGTAGGGCAAATTATTAATCAGTTGAAATAAAAACAACTCGACGGAAGAATTTAGTGAATTTGTTGATCTAATGTATACGAAAGGTAATAATTAAACCAGTTAGGCACATTATATAGTTGTACCTAAGACCTTTGCAAATGTACATCCCGATATCTCATACTGACTCCTGTAAGTTACATTTTCAACGGTTTGATTACATGATATTCATTCATCTTTGAGGGGACTTCAAATTGTCTGGTTTATTTGCTTTACAAATTTGCAAATATCACCAATAATTCCAAGGGAAGTTAATTATCCATTGCCAAAGAGTACACAAATTGAAACAAGTGGGGTTTGTTTTCTTGTTCTGTATACTGCTGAAAGCAGAAAAAATAAATCTTGATATTTCACCTCAACCTCCTATAGACGGGTTAATGGCACACATTTGAAATCATCACGTACTAAAATGTCTTGACGAAACAAGCATCATTTTCACGGGCATCGTTCATCCAATAGGAATAGATAGTCTGGCCGAATATGCCACACGTCCGCAGGTGATAATAAAATATTACCGAATCCTGAATGGTGTATCAGGAATATCGGGTACCTCAGGACACCTATCACCTATCATTCTTCCTTCTCCTTTTTTGCCCTTAAAGCTACCGTCTCGTTGAACCTGGAGTCTACCCCATTGCCTCTGGATACTGTTGATGGGGTTTTCACTCCGAGACAGGGCCGCAGTGGACATAGTCTCGGTTCGCGCAAACCCTCAAACCCCCAATCCGGGGTGAGTATGTGGAGCCAACAGGACACCGGAAGCTGGCTTACGTCGATAGGGATAGACGCCACCAACGGTCGCATTCGGAAACTGGATGGCACGCGACTGGTGCAAATCTTCGGCTTGCTGAACCGCGCGCCCGAGTACTGCGTGACGTCACTGAATCGCGAACTGGGCATGAGCTTTTGGGACGTTTTGACCTTCGTTGACGGTTTGGAAAAGATGTTCGCCTAATCACGTTTACTAGCTTCATATTATGATACAATCGATAGGGTCTTTGATTATTAACTTTTAATCATTGCTATACTAGTATAATCCAAGTCTAATCCAACTTAATAGGGAGAAGGAATGTTCTTGCATACATTTGCTCATCTTGTTACTTTATATTGCATTTATCATTCGTTTTGGTGATATTATGGCAACAGCAATGGCTGTGGAGTGTGTATGGTTGTATTTGTTTTTTTAATAATGTTCTTGTGTTTTATCTATTACTGTGCTGAGAGTGTCTGATTTGTCAAGGAGAGACAACCGCTGAAGTCGCAATTATTAATGGAGATTATTTTTTTTCAATACACACACACGCATACACACACATACAAACATGTGCTATTAAGGCTCTCCATGAAAAAAAAAAAAACACACGAAATGATGATAGCTACTGTATCTATATTGTACATACATGCAAGGTCATACTTTATGACACTGCCATTGCTTTTCCCTGTGTTTGTGTTGTTGTGTGTGTGTGTGTGTGTGTGTGCGTGTTTGTTGTTTATTCAGCAAATCATGGAGATAACTTGGTGTAAAAGGAAAATGTATTATCTTATGCGTAATTTCTCTTAAAAACACAAGTGTAATTCAAATACAGTTTCAATCTTTTAATCCGTAATTAAACCACACACACACGCGCGCGCGCGCGCTATAAGAGTACTGAGAAAACAGTATAAAAAAAATAGTACAAATGTTACTGCAATCTTGTTTGATTCCAGGTCTTCTCGAACAAGAATTTAAATGAGATCAGTTATTATTCAAGAGTGAAACCTGTTGAAATCTGTCTCTCTTCCTTACAGTATATCATTCACACGTAAAGTCAGAGTTCGACGCGATTTTAGTCACTACTGTGAACAGGGCGAGGGTAAATCCTGCACAAAGGCCCTCTTTTCTTTCCATAGGACTCTCAAGGATCTGAGTATTGTTCCCGCTGAATGAGACTGATCTCCGTTATTTCTTGACTATTATAGTACTTGAAAAAATGAGGGGGGGGGGGCGGGATCGGGGAATGTGGGAGGGTAGAAGAGTATGGTGGTTTTAAGCATCAAAATGACAAATGTAGGCCCTACATGGTGAGAGTGTTTTGCCTTATCACTTTACATTTGATTTTTTGTTCGATTCCACTTATCAGCAAATGAATGAGTAATCTCATATAGGGTCGCCAAGATAATCCCGTCTGTCGGACTCGTATTTCCATTTTTGAATATTATGTTTCATCATGGGCGGTTTGTTTTCTCTGATATTTACCTGCTGCAATTCCGACACATATTCATTAATGATAATTCCAATTGGTCGCGAGAAATTTGGGTTGTGGTGCTCCAAGTTATCATGAAAAAGCTTTCAGTGAGGTGGTTGTTCAATGGTTTTCATCTACGCAGTTTAAAATCAGATGGTGAATCCTTAACTTTTTAATCCTCAAACTTAAGCAATCGCTCGATAATGAGTTAGCATGATTTTTGGATTTTGCTTAATCTGCAATGCTGCTCAGGAATAGTGTGTCACGATGTTTTCGACTGTATGCACAGGAAACAGGGATATCTATCAACGAATGAATAATCTTCACAGGAGCGCGAAGTTAATCCTGTCTGTCGGTCTCATATTTCAAGGTTTAATGCATTTTTTTTTTCATCATGTGGTTTGTTTTCTTTGATTTTCCACCGGCTAAAATTTCGACAGGTATTCATTTAATGATAATTCAAATTGGAGATTTGGGTTGTACTGCTCCATCCCATATGATATATTGTGGTCTAGCAACTGCACAAGATATTGTTATCATGTATCATATCAAGAAATTATTTCTGAATAAGAACTTGCTGAAAAAAAAAAATTTGAAAATTAAAAACTTTTTTTGAGGAGAGGGGGTATTGGGGATCTTATGGAGGAAGGTGATAAATAGCAGCTAATGCGAACGAAGAAGAATTATGTTGCAGAGAGAGGGAGAGAGTTTTTAAGTGGTTTACTGGTTTACTGTTACTTTCCGGTAGTAAGATCGTATACTCAGTTTACTCCATCTGTATGATTATCAAAACCAAGTCAAATTTGATGCTATAGTTTCTTTTTTTTCACTTGGAGTTCAACATATTCGTAACAATACATCGAAAAGATTTACGATCTCTCTTCTGCAGAGTTATGTAAGAATAAAAAAAAAAAAATAGCCAACAACAACTTCTTCTTCTTCTTCTTCTTCTTCTTCTTCTTCTTCTTCTTCTTCTATCTCCCTCTCTCTCTTTCTTTCTCTCTTCATTTATACATTACATACAAATATAATAATAAATTTGCTGTATATTGTTGATAAACTTG
This sequence comes from Diadema setosum, assembly GCF_964275005.1. Lineage (NCBI taxonomy): Eukaryota > Metazoa > Echinodermata > Echinoidea > Diadematoida > Diadematidae > Diadema > Diadema setosum. The sequence goes on along the minus strand of NC_092687.1, from coordinate 43,299,209 downwards.
CGGTAAATAAAAGAAAAATATAGATAGACCCTCAGAATGTCTGTGTGCACACGTGTGTTTATGCGTGTATGAAACGTACATTAATACTATTATGTCTAATAGGAGATACCTTTTTTGTCAATTCTTGCCCAAACGTATCGTTTTATTTGCACTAGTTTTTGACTGAGTGTAGTGCTTTCGGTATTACACCTTGGATTCCCAGAAAATAGTAAGCGACGAGTTCAATCCCCAGGCTGATTCCTTCTGCCTCAAATTGGTCTGTAAGTTAGTGATGATAATGCTTATTAATAGAATATGCGATCGATCTTAACAGAGAAAAACAGCACAATGAAACAGCTTTATCTTATTTTCTTCTTTTTTGTGTGTGCAAAAGCAAATTTTAAGTCGATCATGAAATAGTATCTACTGTAACAAAAAACAAACCACAACAATAAGCCACAATTTGAATTTGAACTTGAACTTTATTCTGCTTCATGTAAAAAAAAAAAAAAAAAAACACATCACATATCATTTTTTTTCCAATATCAAACTGAGGACAGGATGGGATTGAGTACACGCACATGCAGTTATAACAACTATAAATGAAACATGGAAACTTCAAATCACCAGGGTGTTGTCAGGGTAGTTCCCAACAAAATGAAAAAGCAACATTATTGAGAGAGAAAGAGAAAGGAAACAAAGAATGAAAGGTGAGAGGGAGGGAGGGGGAGAAAAGAGAGGGAGAGAGAGAGAGAAGAGGAAGGGGAGAGGTAGTATTGCTCAGAATCGACCTTTGACCTTTCTGCTTCTTCGCTCTGGTTGCAACTAATAGTTGGATAAGACGAGGTTCACACAGTGAATGGTTACAATATCCGAAGAAGGTTGATACAATCCTGAAACAGTAGACAATAGAAACTGTAAATAGAACCACTGATTACTAAAATCACAAGTCAGGAGGGAAATGTATACGAACCTTCTACCCAGGAAATGTTGTGTATATAATATTATGTTTATAGTACTATTTCGGCAAGGACGAAAGTATAATGCTGAGATAAATGCTTTCCTTGCTCTTTTATAGCTTTTTAACTTTTTACTTCTAATCTCGGCATACTCTTCAAATCATTACACGTATAACATTAAACATACTTTGTTACTGTACAAGTATATTATGTACTGATGGTGTGTTGTCTTATAGGAACACAACTTTTTTATCCACTTCCTGTGACGCCTCTGAGCAAACTTCACCACGATTAAGAGAAATGATTTTTGCCTCCCGTCTCGCAAGGCCCTGGGCGTGTACTAGTTAAACAGAGGGGAGATGAAGGATTTCAATGTTGTGATTCACAGATTCGTGACGTCACGGATGGTAGCACAATGTACGAAGGCGATGGAGCGAGAGTCGGCGTGCCCCCAAGAACGGGCGTGGTGCGTTGGTATTCTGAAAGCTGCTTAAACTCAACCATGGACGGTGAAGGGGTCCGCATGGGGGTCGCATAGTGTGATAATGGGTTGGAACAACATCTAGTACCACACGTGAGGCTGTGTTTCCTTCTCTTATATGGGACATATACCTTGGAAATTAATTACCGCTGTGATTGATCAACATCACCTTTAATGTGAGTATTATTTTAGAGCACATCAGAAACGTTGAAGAGGGTAAGCATAAACGTACACGAAGATTAAAGTAGAAAGTGAAAGCGATACACCCATAAAAGTAGAAAGAAAGAGAGCAATTGCGACGGAGCAAGCGTAACGTACATATCAATTCTATATTGCAAAGTGGAGAACACAGCGACAGAGAGATATAGAATTCCAATTTGTGTTGGGTGCATAGATTCAAACATCTATGACTTTAAACCCTATGGTGATCCGAGAAGAACGGATAATATTGTAATAGTAAGGCAACCGCATTCGGTGATACCGGAAAAGTAAAACAAACGAACAAAACCCCAAGATTTCTGAGACATCTCTCTACAGTGTAATCGTTATATTATCAACTTCCACTTTGTATCTCATTTGGTAGAAACTCTCAATATCTATTCGTACAGAGTGTCAGTCTATCGAGAGGATACACTATATGTGACAAATAAGATATCATACAAAATAATGTACATTTTTCATTATTATTATTTTTTTTTTTTTGGCATGGGACTAAAAATACATCAAACTACATACATACAACAAACATACATCAAAGCAACTAATGTTAAAGGTTGGCCTAGTCAGCTCAGGCTTACATGACATAAATGTCAGAACAAAGAGTAAATTCAATCATCAAAATTATCCCGAAAGGGATGAAAAAACCTCAGAAGATAACAATAGGAACAGCTGGCGGTTCAAAAGGCTGTAAAGCAATATCTAACAAAAACGAGCTAAAACGCACTGATCATAAATCAATCAGTTTATGATAATGAATTGATATTCGTTAAGAATTCCCAGTCATTTCGACCAATGTCTGTCAATATTCAGATAACTTAGCCAACCCTATCTTTGGACAACTTTTTATGGCCTGAATTATCTCGGCAGTCCAGAAGTATTCAGTCCATTCCTTTTAAGTGCTGTAAATAACATTTGACTTCAGATTCAATCTCGAACAATTTAACATTGTCTTTTATGCAGAGTGCAAGTCCACGCGACGCACTGATGTGTGTCGACTGGAATTTGTCTTTTCACTCTTTCCCAATCTGATACATTTGTGCATTGGTCTACAACGTTTTATTTTCCTTATTATACCGTCTTCTCATCCTATTTTTCTAATTTCCTTTCCTTTCTTAATGTTCTCATTCTACTTCTGTGTTTTTTCTTTCTTTTTGTTCTTCTATTTATAGAATCTGCCTTCTTCAGTTGTGAATATTCTTGCAGAGAGAATTTAACAATGTTTTGTGTCTTGTGTGAGATGAAACAGTAGTGACTTGTAGGTGCTCGTAAGTACATTACACCCTTGCAGATTTCGTGCATAAAACCCCGTACCCGCTTCCCATTCACCTATTATTCACGCTGTAAAGCCAGGCCCCTTCTTTCTTATTACGTAATAATTTGACTTTACCCCCGTGTTGTCAACATCGTTCCACTCTCCCGGATAGTAAGGGTTCGGTCAATGGATTATTCTAAAAGATCTGTCTTTTGTTAAAGCTTGTATGGATGCTTCATGGGTCGTGCGAAGATTTAAGTCACCCTCCCCCCACCTCCAAAAAAAAAAAAAAAAAAACCAACAACAACAAAAAGAAGAAACAGAAAGAAAACGAAACTCAGAATCTAGACAAGCATTTGTCAAGTGGGCGGCAGGTTATTGTCACAGTGTATGGGGCTGAAAATCCACAAGACACGTATTATGGTCAATATGTCAGCGTTTCGTCTACGTCACCTAATACACTGCCTGCTGGACTTACATACAGGATAACGGCAGGGCTATGAGGGAATCAGCAGCCGACACAGAAACTTCTTAATTATGTGAGAATTAGTCCATACTGTAGGCTGCGAAAGAACTTGGTAAATAATTACATAGTCGTTATGAACAGAAGAAAAGCGTACGCTTGCATCGAGGTTCACTGTCCTTTTTCTGGTCGTATGGCGTCGGGTGGACACCAATCTGATGGATACAAAATACCTGTACAATAAACTTGTAGAAGTATATGAAGAGTTTGTTCGCAAAAACCGAGAAGTCCATTTTTTAATATTTCGAAGTACGGTCTCTGTCATAAAGTACAAAATAATACCTTTTAAATAATATATTGGTCACTACATATAAAGGTACATTTTTGAAGTTATGGTCAAATGAAGCAAACATTTTCTTATTATTCTCTTTATTTTTCTTGACCTTTAATCGCAAATATCTCCATTTGGCAAATATGGACTTATCGGTTTTTGCGAACAAACTCTTCATATCATTCAACTTTTTAACAGCGAATATGCATTTAAGATAATCTTATTTACTTGATAGCATGACATCAGAGCAATTCAATCATAAAACATAATAGATAATCTAAGATGATGTTTTATGATATTGGCGTATTGGTGTGTGTGTATAACCGTCAATCACTTGCTCTATCTGTATTATATACACAGGTAAATGCACATGTTGTTGCTGTCTCTTAATGACAGCCATGTATATTGCATAGAAATGAAGGGGTTCGTATTTGATCACGTGACCCGACAAAGAATACAATCATCCAATCTGAATGTCTGGACCAATTACCTCTCCCTCTCTTCCCCCGTTTGTTAGTAGGAGAGCCATGGAGCTACGGCGAACCTATAGCTGTATCCTGGGGATCATCCTCATAGCATACGGAGTGGTCCTCAACCTACTGGGCGCCTTGGCGTCTTTCCTCCACCCAGGCTCCTACCACCACGGCGCCATGGGCACGCCCATGTGGAGTGGTCTTGCGGTGAGTCGGTATACTACTCCTGCATCAACCATTTCAGAGCACTGTCACTTTTGCCGGGTTGTTATTACACACATGAATTCATAGTAAAGTTATCAGAATTCCCAAAGAAATTTAAATCCCCCCAAACAAGATAGAGCTTCACATAATATTGATATTATTCACTTGCATATCGTAGAGATTGTTCACTTATAGAATACAGAGGCATGTATTCATAATCTATCAAATAGAAGTCTCTTACATGAAGTAACCAAAGAACAACAAAGATTGGAGCACAACATGTATAGGATGCTAAGACATATTAAAAGCTAAACGACCACAGATTTAAACATGATGTTTTATGTCACCTTTAAGTTCTCATACCCAAAATGTTGTGAGATCGTAACAGTACCACATCAAAGTGTGTCGGACTGGGTCCCATTCACACTATTACACTTTTCGTTCAGGCCTACTCTATAAGTGCAATGACTCAACTATTCCAAATTTGACCTTCCCATTCTAAATTGTCTTTTAGATCGTTAAGGCTCATTGTTTGTTCATCGTCACTCTACATCAGCTGAAGAGTGTGTGCATTTCCCAGTAACTTGGTGGAATTCAAGAGGACAATAAGACAGACGAATAAAGCGCATTATGCCTTTTGTTTGTTCGTTTGTTTCTGTCTAAATCCAGCTTCCAAGATACAAACAGCGTGTCATATTGATTATCTTAACAAGGTAGCGTCGCATAAGCGATTTTCTCTGTAAATCCATTGAAGAGGACAATATTGACCGCATGATAGGGTCTTGAGCAGACTTTGATGAAGTCACTGATACTTAGTTTGGACTGAAGAGTAAAGATCCATCAGTGACTAATCTAGTGCTTGGCCTACATGTATTTTTCGTCATGCCATGTCTTTTCATCTGGATGAGAAGATTAAAATGAAAGTCATTCGCGATTGATTGCTCGTTTTGTGATATGGATAGAAGAACTGCAAGCAGTAAACGCTGAAATGCTGATAACTCATCTTAGCAGTTACTTTCTATCACCAACTTATAATGTGATGTAGATAGCTGTGTAATCCTATTATTGTACACAGTGGACTCCCGTTGTAACGAAGTCATCGGGACCACTGTGAGCAGATTTCTTTCGTTATACAGTACTGACATCTCGCTATAACCCAATAAATAAACAATAAAAGAACATATAGAGCCGATAATTTTGCGATCCGGATATTCATGTCGTTGTAAATGGAATTTTGTTATAACCATGTTCGTTATAACGAGAGTGCACTGTACCTATATTTCCCATGTTTCTAAAGAAATATACAACCGCGCATTATTGTAACATTATAATCATAATACGGGAGAGAGTATTGATAGCAACATGTTTTGACATAAATCAAATCCGCAGTGGAAATTTTAGCAAAATATGTTCATTTAATATACTCTGTATATTTACGTGACAGAAGAGGTCTTGGACATTCAACTTTGCATCTCGTGTATTTTGAACAACTTTTTAATTGTAACACCCGTGCTCATTATCATAATAACACAACTATCGTTTTCCTACGATAACATTGATAACACTATATATATTTTCATCCGTAAACGACAAGTTCACCTTCATAAACATAAGGACTGACAGAATGCAGCAATATTAGTAGAAACATCAGTGAAAGTTTGAGGACAATTGGACAATCGATGCAAAAGTTATGAATTTTTACAATTTTTGTGTTGGAACCGCTGGATGAGGTGACTACTAAGGCTTGTGATGTCATGATATGAGTACAACAGTATATAGAAAATGTAAAGAAAATTCAACATATTTTCACTTTTTTCGCATAATAAAAGAGCACTTGACTTGCCTCTTTCTAAAGGCAATGGGAATATTATTACCCATAACACCCTATATGTCAGTAACGAGTCGAGGGAATGTGTATTTTTTTCAAAAGATGAAATTTTGTGAAATTCTCTTTATATTTTCCTTATATTGTTGTACGCATGTGACATCATACACTGCAGTAGTCTTCTCATCCAGCGGTGACTGCACAAAAACTTCAAAGATTCGTAACTTTTGAACGGATTGTCCGATTTTCCTCAAACTTTCAATGATGTGTTCTACTGATAATGCTACATGCTCTCAATCTTTATGTTAATGAAGGTGAAGTTGTCCTTTAAAGACGGTATACTGTGAGTTTGACTTTCGTGTGTACAATGTATCAATCGAGCTGCTCTGTCAAATTGAGAACACACTCGTAGAAGATCTTTATACAGTGCACTCCCATTATGATGAACACGGTTGTAACGAAATTCCGGTCACAACGAAATGAAAGTCAAGCTTCAACATTATCAGGTCTATTTGTGTTTTTATTGTTTACTCGTTCGGTTATAACAACATTTCGATATAAAGAAAGAAAACTGCCGGTCCCAAGGACTTCGTTATGAAGGGATTCCACTGTATCAATATCGTTATTTTATATTTGGGTTTTTGTTTTTGTTTTTGTTTTGTTTTTCTCCCCAGTTCATCATCTTTGGCGCCATCAACGTTGTGAAGTCGCTGGAGGACAAGAAGGAGGAGGTAATTGGGCTGAGAGCTCTAATCTCACTCTACAAGAAGTAATTTGATATATTCTCATTAGCCAGTCGCTTTAAAAGGGAGGTGTTCACCATCTTACCAAGTACATCGAACATACTAAACTAAAGTCTTATGTTCTGAGCTCACGACGTCAACTGCTCTTGATGTCATAGGCCCTAAGCAGCGTTGAAGCCTTTAGTTCGATAGAGGAAAAATTCGCATATTGTGACACATTTTCTTTCCTTCGGTGTGTGATGTTACAATGTTTATAACCTTTTAGTATGCAAAGTCTACTTTTTTACCACTTTTTCACTTTAACTTTCAGTTTACAGAAATTGAAATTAATTTGTATGCAAAGTTTATAGAATATTACACAGAGAGCAAAAGGGATACGGGTAATACAAACTGGATAGGTAAACATTCATAAGTGAAAATAATGCAGCGTTACCTGCTAACCACAGCAAACATTCACAATGACAGATATATATATATATATATATATATATATATATATATATATATATATATATATATATATATATATATATATATATATATATATATATATATATATATATATATATATATATATATATATATATATATATATATATATAGAGAGAGAGAGAGAGAGAGACGGAAACACAGACAGACAGAGCAAAAAAAGAAAGAAAGATAGAAAATAAAGATATATTTATATGATTGACAAAGCAAGATTTCAAAGTAACAGTTTATTATTTCGCCGAAATCAATTGTACCCGTGGGACTTTTACAATCGGCTGAAAACTTTGCTTTTAATCTGGGATAGGCCGTGACGCTGTGTTTACTGTCGCCCTGTCTTCAATATCTAAATTAGAATCATAATGTTAGATCGCTTTTTTTCTTCCCTTTATCTTTCTTTTCGCGGATTAAAGCATGGATTTTCCATTCTGCTACCGATTGTCAACGTTCTGGTCGTACTCGTGTCTGGTGTGTGCATCAGTTTGACCTCGTGGGCGATGTCGGCACCTGGACTCACACTTCTCACCGAAAACAAAGTCTCAGAAATAACTCTGACTTTGGTAGCGCCCTCCAACAACTCCCAGACGACGGAGAATGCGGGAGAACTGCAAATGTCACTCCTGCCATTGTATTCTACTGTAGTTGTGGCGGGCGGCGTGATTCTTGTCATGGCTATGTTAGGAGCGTGCATCGAGTGCGTCATCATAGCGGCGTTTACGCCCTCAACGAGCAAAGAACGTCAAACGAATGACGCGCCCCAGTCACGGTGGGACGAGCGCGACGGACTTGGACCGCAGTACCTACCGCCGCCAGCTGCGGCGGACGAGGGAAAGCCCCAGGCGTATCTCGCTGGCGACGCGGTAGGAGAAGTAATGTACGGCAACACGCCGCAATTCGTGAACACTGTGGATCGGCAGAGTTTCCGCCACAACGTCGACCCAGCGCTGCCGGTGTACAATGGTAACATACCCAGACTACAAGGTCAGCCGCAGCAGCTTGAACAGCAACAACCGCAACAGGCCGCCTATCAACAGCGCCACCAAGTGGTTCAACGAGGGGACAAGCCTAGGGACCGAAGCTACCTCTACCGCGTACCGGTGAGACAAAAAAAAAAATATATATATATATATATAATTATATATAGTAAGACCTGCCACATATTGTTGTGTTATGTAACCTAATTAAGGTAACATAATCAAAGTTACTGAATCCCTTGTGATAACAATTAAACTAGAGGGATAAGATTTTGATGATACAAAGAATATTGAATACAAAGAATATTGAGATCAAAGATGTATACATTTGAATCGGAAGGAAACAAAGGTGAAAATGAATAGCAGTGAAAATGTTTTGATAGCTGTACTTTTATAGTTTTTATTTCGAGTCTTTGTATTTCCGAGAAGAAGAACTGAGAAAGAAAGAGAAATTCTACAAATTTGAGGCTCTTCTCTGTATGTTCTGCACAAAATAACAAAATAAATTTAGAGAAACAGATCACAATCCATAAAAACAATCTTGTGCACGCATTCGATGGCTAACCCTAATTATAAAACATATTGCCCGTCCTTGTAAACCTTTATGACTGAAAAATTAATGACGATTATTTCAAGATAGATATCTTATTTAGCATGATATTATATGCATTTTTTTATCTTCTCCTGCACAGGAGGAACGACAAGAGGTAGATCGACCAGTGCGTCGTCCCAACCCGTACTTCTACCTCTAAGGACCAACTGTCAAGTGACTGTTACTTCAAACGAGAAATATCTTTCCCACATACTTCACGGCGACTATAACAGGCGCGTTGATCAACTCAGTGTTTTCGAATCAAAATGCTTATTATATAAATCACTACAGGCCCAAACTCGGGCTAGCCTCTTATCAAGGCCCTCTCGCTGTATGATGGCTTTAATTGTAACGGGCGAGCGAAGTGAGCCCAGCCGAACGCGAGCGCTGTCCGACTCCAGCGTAGCTCACTTCGTTCTCTCCCATTCGTATACAGCGAGAGGGCGTCAGCAAAAGGCTAATCTCGAGCCAACAGGACAGAGTGTCAGAAAAGTTATTGATGTATTGTTATTCTTATTTTCCCCTCGTTTTCCTTGATAGTATTAGTGACTCCAGCTCACGAGCAGACTCACAAAATAGTGTATGTCGATCTGTGTTATAATAATGTCGACTCTTAAGAGCAGTTGCAAAGACACTCTTTACTGCGTCAACATGAAGATCTTTCAATATTTATTACGCAGAATGTGAATAACACATTACCAATACAAGGACTCTCCATAAACGAGTTGTATTTCATTTTCAATATTCAATGTACAGTATCGTATCGTGTTTTTGTGATTATTTTTTTTTTTCATTTTCTATAATGATCATCATCTTGAGTCGGTTGAGAACTATGCATTTCCAACTATACAATATCTCTCACTGATTTGAGACACTTTACAGTGTTGTACAACTACCTAAAACATGACTGTATGCAAACAAATAAACAAACGACCACATTCCACCCCCCTCTGGCCCCCCCCCCCCAAAAAAAAGGCACAACAACACAAGGGGAGCCGGATGATGATCGAAACCACTATCTCTGTTATTCTTGTTGCATTGCAAGTTTGTAGTTGTTATACTGTTGTTTATGGCCACTTGTCCTTGAATCCGAATTTTCTCACGCAAAAGTGATTCTCGCTTTCAAGGCTATTTCATTACTTCAATATAAATAATATACGGGAAATTTTATTTCAACAACATGAAAATTTCTCTCGCGTCTTTCCTACACCAGTTTTAGTCATGTTTACGTGTATTTATATACTCTATGTATGTCAATCATTTCTGTCAAACATTACTATATGCTCTCTAAGAAGAGAAACTATTTTGAGTTTTATTTCTTTATGATTATGTTTCTGCCAATTTATAGACGTCGTGGATGGTCTCGATAAGCTCTCTATTTTTGTCATGTCACATAAGCCCTATGCATTTTCTTTCATTATTTCTCTTCCTGATAACATCTTAATCATGATAGTATTTTTGCTTCAGTTAACGTTAACAATACCAGTCTGCCCTTGATCGTCGACAATGCATTTCATGTTGTACCAAAAAAAAAAAAAATACACGACGTATATCACAGTACTAACACCAAATGTAATAAAGTTAAACCTATTATATTATGAAATCTAAACGGTATTTTACTTCAAATGCATGGTTTCAATTGAGTTTAGGGAGGAAATAGTGTATATCTGACATGGCATCAGCGTTCAGTATCAAGTAATTGCGGGATGTAGTATGTCGGCAGTGGTCAACGTAAAGAAAGGGGAGATCGGGTCTAGTTGTTCCAGATTCAAAATTTTACATTTTGAGGTTTATAAGCAAACGAACAGAAAAATGTATTTCATTTTCTCTGTGAGAATAGCTTAGACTTTCTTTTAATGGGAAACAGTAAATCAGCAACTTAAATGGACTTAAAACATAATTTTGTAACAACTTCACCCGCCGTTAGGGTAAGTTGAGGCAGCACACGGGGTATACTTGTCGTTTGCATACGTCAATAATGTTCATGAGATGGGGCAAGCTCTTACACTGTATAACAACTTGACCAGGTACATATTTCAATTACGTAAACAAAATGTATTCAATAAACACTCAGAAACCAATGGTGCTATCATACTCCCAGAAAAAGATGCCAAGGACACACTTCTTTCACACACATTCTCGTCATTAACTGAAGAGGAACGGTTTTGATGTAATAAAAGAATATTGATTATTCAACCTTTTTTTTTTTAATCATTTCGTTTACTCAGAGAGGTGAAAAGCTGTATTTCAATTAATCCAAAATAAGGTGTTCAGCCATGATGAAAATTCGCACACAAAGATCGTTTGATAATACGTCTGGATGTGATAACGCTTTAAAAATCATGTAGTTATGATTGCATGTTTATATTTTGAGAAGAATAGTGATCATGACTATTATTATACCCGTGTAATATTAACTACAGACCCGGACGTCTCCCCTGTTATAGTCAACGTGTCACACGCATTTACAGAAAAAGAAAATCAAGAAAGAGAGAAAGAAAGAAAGAACGAAAGAAAGAGGGAGGGAGGGAGAGACAGGGAGAGAATTAGAGAGGGAGGAGAGAGAGAGAGAGAGAGAGATGCAGTCACTGGGGAAACAGATTTAAAAGAGCATGCCGCTTAAGGGGTAGTATAATCATAAGAATGTCCAAGATACGTTCTTCCACCACTTTAAACGAACGCATAATCATTAGAAACGGAAACATCAATCTATTGTGTAAGGATGAGAAAATAAATGATGGTGGAAAAGTCAGTAACTGAAAGATAATAATCTCATGGAACTGGTTGGGTGTTACAAAACGTTTGTACTTTTCATATTTTTTCTAACTCTCGGACAACGCATTATAATACTTTAAGTCACTATCAGTCATCCTTGCATATCAGACCAGCATGGTCCCATCCTCAGCTATTAGTGTCATGGGTGTCCATATTTGTCTATCCTGAATCCAAATACATCACTCTTTCGAGTGGTCCAGAAAGAGCAGCGGCGAATAATAGAGACCTACATTACACATTCACCGTGACTTTTTGTTCAATATTTTGTTTGTTTGTTCATTTTCCACCTGAGAAGATGGCTGGATAGCCCACATTCAGCTACGTTAAGCTGGTCTTCCATGGGCTCCAGTTGGATGTGACTATAATAGGTTACACATGCATTGTTAATTGTGGCTAGACAATGGCGACAAGTATAGCGGAAAGAAGAATAAAGGTCTGTAACCATGGTAACAAACCTGAAGTAATTTCTGTCTGCGTCACATTTTGCATTCATTGTACACATGCCTTCCATGCACCGTCATTAACACGTCATCATTATTTACTAGGCCAATGTGATACAGCAAAGATAATATCATACGCATGTGACCAAAAAAAAAAAAAAATGGAGAAAATAGACTCTTCACCAATACTATGAACCACAGCGCTCGAGTCTCGTATGTCAGTGTTTGCTAATAAAACTAAAATTATGGTTATAATGCATTTACGTGTATTTGCATTTCTGCACTGTCGTGCAATTAGTGCTTGAAACTATAGCATTTAGCTGGAGCCTTATAGAGAGTGCCGGTAGTAATTAAAGTAACACAACTGCGGTAAATTTTGGACTCTCATGGATGAAGCTCTTATAGTCTCTGAAAATTATGAATCTTTAGTGTTGCTCCTCAACCATTTGTTTTGATTTTTTTAATCAAATACTGGATGTAACGGTCTTCAAGTACCATCTCGACATACGCAACAGCACACGATTGTTGACGAAAAAAAAAAAAACCCTGCGATATCACGCTATAGGCTAGTAAGTCAGCCGTCCGTGCAACTCAAATTCATTTTTATTCGATACCTCACTATACGGTAAGAAAAAAAAAAGAACTCTGGGAGAATGGTATACATTATCGTCCTTTAAGAATGAAACAACACTATCACAACTTCCGTCGCGATGTGTCACACTATTTAGATTATTTACCCCAAAGGTCATTTCAAGCCAAGGTCATTACAAGCCAAAGTCATCTTTAAGTAATTTTGAGCATTTCTCCTGTCATCCACAGCTTTGAGTTGTGATAGAGCTTATGACAGAGCATTTTACACATGCATGTATTAATGCAAAACTAGAACCACATAAAGTTGATAATTATTATCATCAAGATATCGATAGCCATAACCCTAATGTGTGAATATATCGATAGATATCAAGGTGGGGGACAGAGTTATCTAAGTCCCTTCGTTTCGCTGTCCTTTGTGAATCTTATTTTCGTTTTGTTGGTCACTTAAAAACTTAAAACTAACATCACACTGTTGAGTCGATCGAGGCTTATTGGTGTGTGTTTGTGCATGAGGATAAAAATTATACATGGCATGTATTTTCTTTATCCCACTTTTTTTTTTTATTTCTCTTCCTTCCTCGCTCTCTTTCACTTTCTAATACTCTTCTTTGCCAATTTCTTTAGGCTGCGCAGCGCATATATATTTTTCCTTGGTATTAAAGGGACTGCAAAGTACTGGTTGAGGTGGGGATTCATGTTTTGAATATTCCTAAGTGAGATAATGAGAAACATCTTATGAAATATGAATGAGCATGTAATTTTAAGAAGGATTCAACGTTTATTTGATGAAAATTGGTTTTCAAATGGCTGCATGAGATATCCAAAAAAAGTGATAATAATAAAAGGTGACAGGCCACGCCTTTTATTAGGATCTCTTTGTTTTACCTTGTTTTTTTGATATCTCCGCCATTTCAAACCGATTTTCATCAAATAAACTTTTGATATACCCCTCAGTAGAATTGCATGCTCTTTAACATCTCATAGAGTGGTTTCTGATGGGCTTCTCGCAAAACGTTAAAAGCTAAATCCTCAGCTCGACCAGAACTGTACACATCCTTTAACGTATTCCATAATTATGAAGTGGCGGATCCAGGGGGCGCCCGTTAATTTGTCTTAATTCTTTTTATTAAAACGGCGCACGGGGCGTATTCTCCCCCATTGATTCAACCTTTGTTTTTGCCAATTAAACCTCCTTGCTTTGCGCCCCCCTCCCCCACCCCAGCACCCTTTACGGAATTCCTGGATCCACCCCAGCATGTAACCATCGCAGGATGATTTCCGCCGGGTGATCTTTCAGAAACACCCACACATCTAAATAATATTATTTCACACTTCCATTGCTTGTATAATTTAAGCCCATATAGGCCTATAATATCATTCTTCAATAAGTGTCGCGAAAATGTATACGTCAAAACGGAACTTGAAATTAAATTGAAGAATACCGATTAAAAAAGAAAATTTCCTGCGAGTTCATCTGTTTGACCGATAACATTTTGAAAAATATTTTGTCCATCTTTATTGAATTTAAATATCACGCATGCAGTTGGAGTTCATTTGATGAATTTGTCTTCGGTTCTCATTGTTACAAGGAAAGAGCACATGTATGCTTTAATAACAACTTGTCCATTTTTGTAATTTTAAATGTTGTGCCTTGGAAGAGAAAAACGAATGTGTTCACTCATGCGTAAGTTTCCCTTTTATTTATTAACCTACTAGTTTGATAGCCAGTTACATACAATGTACAGTAATAACCTTTAACATGGTATATAAAACACCATTATTAGCCAAATAATCTGTGAGAAAGATGAACTTGAAAAAGTGTTTACTTTCTTTCTTTCTTTTCTTTTTTTTTTTCTTGGCTGAGTGTATTTAGAGGTTAATATCAAATGTTGTTTTTATATTCTTAAGCCGCAACAACACTGAGGGAAAAGTGTGATTTCAAAGGCCTATATTGCTCTCATTTCTGAATTTAGGTTTATAGGGCCTATACCTCTGCAACTTTTTTTGGTTCTTTGATTTTAGTTAGGCCCTACACTGTGGGCCTACAGGAAAAATATTTCTGATATGTTATCGCAATAAACCTTGCAGCTCTGCAGCATCCAACCATTGTGATATGCAAGCACAGAACTGTGTGTGCAAGCCACTCAACTGTCAGTGGGGTATAATACAGTAGAACTGGCGATCCACCTTTCACTGCTGCAGGTTCTACCCCGGATAATCGGATATTTTCAAGCCGACCTTTATTAACCGATGCTGCCGAAGCCCGGAGTTTCTATGTGATCCGCGAGGAGGCAAACCAAGCGGGTATCCGATAACCACACTGAACCACACACGCGCTACTGTTGTCAAAATGGCGTTCTATCACACAGCCTGTTTTGTGTTTACTATCATGATAATCTGCAATGCGATTCTCTATCCCACAATCTTCAGCACGATATTTCAGCAATGGCTCGGAGGATCTCCCCCGAAACCTGAGAAGGAACCAATACCAGGTAAATATGGACGGATGAGCTGTAACATTAGCTTTAATATTAATTTTCTCCTCCACCAAGCTCCATTCGCTGTTATTTACAATCGTGGATGCCGCGACTGTACCGAGGCGAGGACCCATTATTGCGGCTGTGTACATACAAGAACTAGGGACCGATCGTACAATACATGTGGTGTTCTACAAGAGCATGCACGTACAAGTTTGTGTGCGGCTGTTGGTACATTTGCAGCTGCTGCAGGTGCAGATCAAGCTCAGCACGTTCGTTCGGCCTCCACGGCCCGTGGCTGCCACAGCCAGCTATTGTACAGCAGCATGAGCAGGGTGTAGCTAGTGAAAATAAGAGCTGTTTGCCTAGAGACTAGTTAGACAGCACACAGCAAAGACAGCAAACTTCTTCCATGTTAGCGACCACAAATCAACAAGATGATTATTCTGTTGGATTTCTGTCACTTTGGTAGAGAGGTTGGCAGTGCACTTTGCAGAAACGGCTTTGATGATAATTGATAATTGCAGGTACCTAAAGCATGTAAAGGGACTTGGAATTTAAAGGGGAAGGCTAGTAACTGATCAGTGGGAATCAGTGGAAATGCTGGGAGATGATTGTTCCAATCCTTATGGGATTCATTCAAGAGTATGGTAGGGGTCCAACCCACCGACCGGGTCCATAACGACCGACCGCGCATTATAATGGCATTGCGCGTACAGAAAGAAAATGTATGCATGGGACTACGCGCAACGGTGTTCGATTCTTCACTGGGCTACGCTACCGAGTAAAATGTGGCGAAACAACTACAAAGTATTCCCTCTAAATTACCGAAATTTAGCAAAATCGAATAAGGTTTATCGTGTAACTACATATAACTAGGCCTACCTTTGCTGACTCGTTGTCAGATGTAGAGTATCCTCCTTCCGTAATAAATTTGACGATTTTGACCGCAAAATTGTCACCGCCGCTTGTACGATCGTGCACACACGTTACACATACACATGACATAAACATTTTGTCGCCCGGCTCCCACTACGACCGTACGAGTTGATGCAGAAACGAGAAATGAATGTGAAAAAACAAACCGACTCATCTAATTTATTTCAATTACGATGAAAAGTTTCCTAATGAAAATCAAGTCAAATTCATCAAACAGTCCTTCAAAAGTAATATCGAAGGATTCAAAATATATTCAAATATTATTGGGGAAAAAAATTACGACTAGAAAAAAACAGCAGCTTGTCGAAAAAAATGCGTTTAAGTACGCTTTATACGTATTGTCAATAGAGGGCGGGGTGGTCGGTCAATATGAGCCCGGCAACTGAGTGCGGAAAAAATGACACCCCACGCGTTCGAAGCCGCCATCTAGAGCGCGTACCTCAGATCGTATTTTCAGTGCGCGCTTGTGAATCCGGAGTATTTTCTCCACACGTGAGTAAAATTTCAGGCAAATTGTGAGATTTTTCACGTTTCTATTGATAGAAAAACGTTAGGTGTCCGATATTATGAACACCCAACCATACATTGTATGGTGTATATCTATTGTTGTGTGAAAATTATTTGCTTCAGAATGGTCTCATATTCAAGTAATGTGCAGTTTAATGCCCCGTCACTGACCAGGGACGCTTAGCTGGAAACATTAAACTGCACATTACTTTAATATGAGACCATTCTGAAGCAAATAATGTTCACACAACAATAGATATATAATGTACTCTTGAATGAATCCCATAAGGATTGGAACAATCATCTCCCAGCATTTCCACTGATTCCCACTGATCAGTTACTAGCCTTCCCCTTTAATGAAGAAGAAGAAGAAGAAAAAAAAAAGACACCTGACCGTCACCTACGGTAGATACAAGATAGCCTACATACACTGTACGTTGTACATGTAGTTCAGAGTTGTTATCAGTTAGAGATGTGCCTAATTATAAAAAGGGGTCGAGGTGAATGTTAATTGTTATTGTTAGGGTTTCTACCACAAAATCTTCTGCTGCATGCTGTGTAGGGTACAACCCAAGTTGAAATTAGATCCAGACACTCTAGTCTGGAGTCGGGGCACCAGTTTGCGGCACCCCTATTTTCTAGTTGTTAGTAGGCATCTCTAACCATATCATCTTCAAAAGTAGTTCTAAGGGTATTTCTTTTTTTCTAAATTGTTTTAATTGAAGAGCAACTGAAGAGCTTTCTTTTGATACCAGAATCATGAAATAACTCGGATGATGGCCTTCATAATTCTCATTTAAACCGTCTGTGTCACGCTGTTTTTAAAAAAAGTACATGTACAATGTAGGCCTAGAACTCTAGATCTATGACTTTCTTAACGAAACGTTAAGATTTTGTTCTGTTGCTAGGCAACCACCATCATCCCTTGTGTGTATCTTTATACAAAATCTTTTCTAATACTATGAAAAGAGCGGCGTGACATGGTAAGGATTCCTTGTGTAACAGTGTTAAATATTCTAAAATTCATTTCCTTTGTCAGTTTTGAGGATTTCAACAGTGACCAAAATGTCGGGATGGGTCAGTTTGCGGCACCTCTATGGGATTTACACATACACATAGCACTATTTTGCATGTCAAAATGGGTGGAAATTTATGAAATACATGCGATCTTGAAAAACTATGACATCGTGAAGGATCAAGATAATGAATCCAAATAAAGTGATCTAACTTTAAACAAGCTGAAAACTAGTTGGACCATCAAAAAATATTTGGTTTTTGCAAAATTTTAATGTTTGAAGAAATCAGGGGAGATTTTTGTGTGGGATGCTGCAAACTGGACACCCCCCTGCCGCAAACCGGGTCCTCTTGGTGGTTGCAAATTTTCTGCATAAAATTGATTATTATGACTAGGGTAATTGTCCACCATACAAAATTGTGATGCAGTGTCAAGAGGTGGTACAAGTGAACCTCTTCCAATTAAAAAAAATATATATATATATTTAATTTCTGTTGCCCGTTTTACCAGAATACTACTAAATACCCTTGAAAAGGCCTTAACCTGCCGCAAACTGGGTCCGCTACTCTAGATCTATTCCACTATTCGGTCATGTAAACTCTACATTGTATACATGTGTACAAGTGTACAATGTACTCTACATATTTCAGTAGACCACTACATACACTTGTATTATAAGCCCCTAGGTCTAGAGTGTCTAACGTTAGTTAGGCTTGGGTGTCCAACACATCGACACCCTAATGTTTTTCTATCAATACATCAGCGGAGTCTTGCAGAAAGTGGGAGGGCATTACAAGACTACCGTATTGTCTTTCCAGAAGCCCGACAAGACAGGTGAATACAGGTGAATAATAGACACAAATATTTCACAATTTGCCTGAAATTTTACTCACCCTCTGATTTACACTTGATGCTCTATTGACGCAATGTGTCTGGTATGTAGTGGTAAGGAGTTCCAGTTCTTTGCAAGGTGCAAACAGAGTAGACTTGTGGCGTGATATGGTTGTATTAATAGATTTTAGTTTTCTAACTTTCGTGCTATGGCCTCTGGTTCTGACTTCTAAAGCTGTCCACCAACTGGAAAATTGGAGTGTATGGGTACCCTATCAAGACGTTTGCTGTGTTTACTGCACATTCTATTTCATGTTCTGTGCATCTCTTCTCCCCTACAGAGTACCCACCGCACATGCGTCCAGGGGGCGGGGCCCGAGGCAGGATGAACATGGGGGCGGGGCCTGGCCCAGGGTCCGGGAAGCAACCAATGGGAGGGGCACGTCCAAGTGAGTAAACCAATCAACTTTAAAGGAGTGTTGAAATCTTGTCAAGGAGTAGAAGCCAGCGGGAATTCAAGCTATGTTGCCAGCAGAAACATATTGAAATGTAGTTTACTGTAACCACACTGATGATGAAGGAAAATTAAGCCTATGTATACTGTAGGTGAATTTAGGGAATGCAGTGATACTAGTAGAACACATGCTATCAGCCAAGTGTGAGGAAAATTGGGTTTATCTGTTCAACAGGTATGATTTTTTTTTTTTTTTTTTCAGGTTTGGCACAACCTTTTCTGGATGTGAAGACTACAATACAACACTTTTTGCCATTGTATGCACAGTGATGTACATGTTTGTACAATGTATCAATCATTGTACAATGTAAAGAAAATTCAACATCTTTCACATTCATAATAAAGAGCGCTTGACTTTAACTTTCAGAAAGCAGGGGGAATGATTTTACCCTTAACATGTCAGTAACAAGTTGAGGGAATGTGTACTTTTTCATGAAAAAATGAAATTTTGTGGAAATCTCCTTATATTTTCTTGATCATGTTACATTATACAAAGTGTATGTATTATATTTATGTCGAAATGTGGCTTAAGTTGCCTGAACCATACCATGGCCATAAAATGGTATCTTCATTGATTCATTCATTTGAGCATATGGCACAGTGTGTTCCTGGTTGATACCAGCACATCCATACCAGTGTCAACCAGGCACACACTGTGCCATACACTTGAATGAATAAACCATGTTAAGCCAAAAGGAAATATTAAGTAGAAGAGAGTGGTATTTAACCCATAAAGGACGAGTCCCGAGTATACTCGGGCAAGCGTCTATGGGAAATGCGTGTCGAAGCAAAATCAACCCATCCTCAATGGGTTAACCCTATTCCCACCGGGGTAGGAGGTATTTTGCCCCCCCCCCCCCCCCCCCCGCGACATTTCGTGTGATTATTCCGCAACCCTTGATGCTCTCACTGCGACATTTTATGACTTTTTTCTTTCAAGTATCGCACAACTTTTGAGACCAAATTTGTTGCTCCCGGGCATACCGTTTTGAAGCCACACCCCTTTGAAAAAAATTTGTTGACCCCAAGTGTACAAATCCAATGTAAATTGTGTTTTTGCAATTAATTCATGTAAAAATAAATATTTTTACTTTCAAAGGCTGATCATGATTTATTTTAGCCTGATTATGCTTTAAAAAAGTTTCTGTGACAAATTTTAATGAAAAAACAAAAACAAAGAGTAAAAAACAAGGAAATACATAAGAAATTCAATAAACAATGAAATACATAAGAAATAATTATGAAGCCGAATATTTGCTTCAATATTATTGTTGAGGATATTGAAAAGAATATGTTCACCAAAAATTAGAAGTCTTGGAACTTTATTTTTTGATTTATAGGCAAAAAAAAAATGTATTTTTGCATTAAAAGTTACATGATAGCATAAATTAATTTATAAAAAATACATGAATTAAAATTTGAAAATCTAACTTTACAGTCTTGTAGATTCCATTGGCTTCTGGCCTAGTGCAAATTTTTGTGAGGATCGCACGATCCACGACCGAGATCTGAAGGGGGGGGGGGGGGGACCAAAAAGGCCCCCCCTGCAAGTCCCTCAAAAAACCCGGTGGGATTATGGTTAAGGGGTGCAGCTACCCTTAATGTCACCACAAGCTGTGTTTGTGTTCAAGGTGCGTAACAACATCACAGTAAATATGTGGTATGGTGTCTTGAGAGCTGTGGTTCTTTTTTTCTCCACAGGTCCGGTTGACTCGTCCTCCTTCATGGCACAGTCGCAGCAGGAGTCATCTCGGGGCCGAGGCATGATGGGAACGGTACTCCCTGTCTATGCCGTGGGAATCTTTGTCTATTTTGGTTATGTCATCTACAAGGTAAGAGATTGACCCTAGGTACCGGTATGTAACACATTACTGCCTAGCTCAAAACCCACAAAACGTAGGCCAAAATGAATTTCCGCTTTTCTACATTGTTTGAAATAATACAAACTCTTAGCTTTGAATTGATACCTAACTTGTTGAAACTTTACAGTCTTAACCCATTCAAAAAGTGACTATAAGAAGAGAGAGTAGGGAAGTGCAACTGCATACGGTGTAGATAAGGGAGAAAAGACTATTCAAAGATTATGCACACTCAAGCATGCTGCCCTGAAGATATCAGTGGAAATATAGTCTATTTCCCCACACTCTCAGAAGAAAAGAAATAAAACTGCTAATATTTAGTTTTAGATTTTTATTTTAGCCGGCAAAGTTTTACAGTTGTTAGAAAAGAAGATTGCTCTTCCAAGTAAAGCAAACTTAAAAAAAAATTGAGTTAGTGAACCCAAATAACAGCTTGGTCCATTACAAAGAATCCTAATCTGCAACTTTTTGTGGGTTTTGAGGTGGGCCGTCACATATTCTTTCTTGAATTTGTAATCTTGAAAGTCCGCTAAGCACTTTGTCAACTTCCTCAGTAGGACTACTCTCTCATTCAAGAAAGAATTCATGGTTTGACTGTGAAACCACCTACAGTGTACCTGAATATCATACCCACTCCATCCTCAACCAGGTTTTCCTGAAGGACAAGTCCCCATCGTCCAACAACAGGGGCAGCAGTGGCGGGGGCTGGGGTTTCCGTGACAATGGTTACCAGGACGGGCCCAGTCTCCAGCGCGAACAGGAGGAGAAGCTACAGCGACAGCTAGCGGCTGAGCTGAGGGCAGCAAACTACCCAGACTGGAGGAAGGGGGAACCCAGGAGGGCTTCTTCCAACAAAGTTGACCTCTCTCCTAGCAAGAAGTCATCAGGTGAGGGCGCCAGACATTATAGTACATGTCCTCTTTCTAGATTACATGTACTTGAAAAGAGAGGGAAATGTGCCCTACATTGCTGTGTACACACATTGCTTCCTCAAAAATGTTGTGGGCTTTTCTTTTAGGTTTCTTTTGGCACATTGCATAGTCTCATACATGATTATAAGTGTTGGTCAGGCAGGTGATTCTCTTGAGTTGGAAAGACCGACAATAATTTGCTTGTGCTGGCGTATAGGCCTCACCCTGATTTTATTGCTTTATTTTTGTTGAAAATAGTTTGGCCTTATCGCCGTGATACCATTTTTCCTTTGGGGTAGATTATCCCATTGTTACTCTATCAGACTTGACAGGTACCTGAAAGTCACCTTTTAACCCATTGAGGATGGTTGGATTTTGCTACAACACGCATTCCTCATAGACACCTGCCCGAGTATTCACAGTATTCATCCCCAATGGGTTGATCAGACTCTTTTCTTTTCTTTCTCCCACCAGGCTCGGAAGAGGAAGTTGACGTCCTGAAGAAGCGGCTGGAGGAGACGGAGAAGACGATGCAGAGGATGATGGACATGATGAACAACATGGGTGTGGCTATGAACCGGGTCACACAGCATCTCGCCTGTAAGTGGGCCCCGCCCAATCCTTCATACATTCCAACTGCTCTGTTTTTCATTTTTTTTTTTTTTTCAGTAGGAACAGTGCTATTCTTTGTAGGAAAGAAGTATCATTCAGCCTTGTGTTCCTATGTTTGCCTTGTTCAGTAACATACTTGCATACCTGCCAAATCCTCCAACTTATTCTTGCAAGTGATTGACAAATTGCCCTACATTGACGTAAATAAGCACTGAATTGATCAGTGTTTTAGTAGTAGCCGTGATAACAGAATTCCTGGGCGTACATACTCGAGCAGGATTCGAACCTACGACCTCCTGATCTCTGGACGGGTGTCATCCACTAAAACCACCGAGCTTCCGCCTGACAGTAAGTGTTGGTTCTAATCCTTATAGTATGCAGTGGGTACTGAGTAATTATTCAAATTCATGAAATTCTTCCTTCAAGATGTTTTCATTGCAACTGATTGACAAATTGCCCTACATTGACATAAATATCTTTTATCATGACTACTACTTCAACACTGATCACTTATATACATCCTCCATCTTAGTATTGAATTTTTCTCCTTTTTTTTTTTGGTGAAAGTAGAAGCTTCATTTTTTGGGTCAACATTACATAACATAATATTCATCAGTCTTCAAAAAGAAGAAAATTCATTCAACCCAGTGTCCCTGTTCTTTGTCAACATCAGCATATAGTGATGTATCTGAGATAGCTGGGAATTCCTATTTTTGCATTATTTTCCTCCCAGTAATTTCTTTCAACTGAGTTTTAGAGTTGGTAGGTATTCGTATGCGTCCTGCCCCGCCCAGTCGTATCCCACTGCGGGAGAAAAAAAGGGGTCAAAGCTTTTAGCCCAAATCGTGCAAAGCACTCTGTCCCTCAGGTAGAAAATTAAATGGAGGTTGCAAGTGTGCATTACTCACGACTCTTGCATGTAGCAGAACATACATTATTTCATTCACTATGATTGCAAAGAGCAGGAGCTTCACTGCTGGCTACCAGGGACAGTCTGGTGGTAGTGTCTCCGTCCGGAAAGTAGTACATGACAGGTTCGAGTCTCATGGTTCCTTTTTTTTCCAACATGTTTGTTAGATTTATATAACAGGTCAGCAGTTGTGATTTTACAAATTTTATTTGTTAGAGGGAGACAAACTGAAGAAAATGCAAGCCTCAACCTTCCCTCTACTTAATACTGTCTAGCCTTCACCGCCTTGGACAACTTAACGTAACAATATCAGAATTTCGGAGCTTGGTTATATGTTCCATGTTCATCGTGTCACTGTCAGCAACCAGGGATAGCCTGGTGGTAGTGTCGCTGCCCTGAAAGCAGTAGACGACAGGTTCGAGTGCCGTGGTTCATTTTTTCTGACATGTTTGTTAAATTCCTATTGCAGGTCAGCAGTATTATTTGCGATCTTACAAATCTTATTTGTAAGAGGGATACAAACTGAAGAAAATTCAAACCCGAGCAGGGTGCTACATATTTCAAACCTGATGAAGTGGTCCACCTACACTGTACATACCAACACAAGAAAGTCACAGTAATGAGCAAGTCGATTGTGGTCATTATCAAGTGAGCGTTTTGTATGCTGTACAATAAAGTTGTGTCCAGGCACATTATACTAGACAGTTTTGCTCTTGGTGTGGTGAAGTTGTATACACTTTGAAGAAAAAAAAAAAGTAGAGAACATCAAGATATTCATTGAACCGCATTTTTATTACTTTCCATTTCCTGCTCTCGGCAGCAAACGAAAAGGATGACCCTGCAGTCGTGCTCTCTAACCTCACCAAACCAGAGGTGAACGACCAGGACATGGATGCCAATGAGGCCGACGTGGATGTGGACGTTGAAGACCTGAGCGATGAGGAGGACCTCCTCATCGGCGACGGCATCGAGGTGTCTATGGACAGAAGCTCTGAGGAGGAAAATGATGTCGAACAAAGAGACTCTGACATCGAGGAGCGACGGCCCAACAAAATGAACATTGTCGACGTCGAGGCTGATTATGATGAGCAGGATGACGAGGAGGTTGACAGCGACGACGAATCGGAAGTTGAGAACATCGGTGCAGATGAGGATCCGCTACCAGACACGCTTAGGCGACGGAACGTGAAAGGATCTGATGTAGATGACGCGGACGGGACAGGAATCGAAGGCTAGTTTGCCGTCCTCTCCTGCTTTTTTTCTTGCACATCATGCCAACATGTTCATAGGCTTTTTACTCGTTGCTGCATATTGCCATCGCTCAATGCCCCCTTAGCATCTGTTTTCATAAAATGTTCTTAGTGTGTATATAGTTCCGACAATGACATCTTTGTGTTCACCAATCTTCCAACCCAAAATGTCTGTTCTTACTCGGGATTCATCCCCATTTACAGATACCACAGATTTTGAATGGAAAGCATACATTTCGGCAGAGACGTTTGTCTGCTTTACTTGAGCAAGCAAAATTTTAACCCTAACTAGGCCGGGGGGGGGGGGCCTCCGAGGCCCCCCCCCCTCGACGTTTCGCGCGATGTATCGCTATCGCGAGAAGCTATCGCCGCGACGTTTCATGACTTTTTTCTTTCGAGTCTCCCGCATCTTTTGACACCAAATTTGCGATGCCCGGGTGTGCGGTTCCGAAGTTGCGCATAAATATGCACGTGCATGTCAGACCAAAAATTGCTCAAAAAAGTGAATTTGTGTACATTTTCAATGCAAACTGTGTTTACAGGCAAATTTCATAAAAGCATGATTATTTTTGGGTTTTATTGATTAAAATCAATTAATAACGCATTTTCTTGTTCAGAACAATGTCACGGACAAATTTCATCGAAAAAACAATGAAAAACATAAAGTCGAAAAAACAAAAAAATACATAAGAAATTCACAAAATAATAAAATACTTAGGAAATTTTTTCTGATTGCGCAATTTTTTTCTCTTACATTTGCTAAGGACACTAAAAAGAATACACAAAAAATGTGCCTGTTTTGAGCTTTATTTAGTGATTTATACCAAATTGTCTGATTTCATGCATCATTATACATAAATTAGCATAATTTAGTGTAAATGATAATTTTTGTAAAAATTAACTTCATGGTACTTTAGATTACATCATAGGCAATGTGTGTGCCAATTTTCGTCGCGATCGCGCGGTCGACGGCCGAGATCCGGAGGGGGGGCCTGGGAGGCCCCCCCCCCCCCCCCAGCTCTATCATCTACCTGAATAGCCCGGCCTAGTTAGGGTTAAGAAATGGCCAGATGAGTCACGAAAAGTTTCGTTAGCAGGCGTGGTTTCGCTATAACCAGTTGTTGTATTGCCGTTGTGTTCATACTTGGTTTTTCTCTTTGTCCCGTTTCTACAATTCTTTTTTTTTTTTCATGAAATAGATGAATCGATTGATTCACTTTTGATATCATCCACAATGGAAATTCTTAGTATAATGGATTACCAGAGATACACATAAAATGAATAGATTAGTAGACACAAAGACATTACCAAAACTGGAACTAAAATTTAAACATATTAACATACAATATATACAATATATATATAACTAATGTTTTCGATCTCTGAAGCACTAATGTATCAGTTCCTCTGTTGAGTGTGATGTGCCACTCAGTGCAAAGTGAATCAGAAACATCCCTAGCAGCTGCTAATCCTTTTTGTGTCAAGATCAGATGAGCATCAAAGAGGGAGCATTTATTTTCATTTCACTTGTCCAGAGGACCCTCAACATGATGTGCTGGAACTGGTCTGAAGACCTTGCATGTTAAAGGGGATGGCTAGTAAGCCGTTAACGATCGCCCCGTCACTGTACAGACATGCTAACCTGGAAACATTAAACTGCACATTACTTGAATCTGAGACCATTCTGAAGCAAATAATTTTCACACAACAATAGATATATAATGTACTCTTAAATGAATCCCACAAGGATTTGAAACAATCACCCCCAGCATTCCCACTGATTCCCACTGATCAGTTACTAGCCTTCCCCTTTAAGTAGTACTATGCAGTAAAATTTCAGTTATTGAAAACATACAGAGAAACAAAGTGATAGACGTACACACATACACTTTTGTACGCTTAAAAAAGAGGTCCATTTTGAACTACACTATTCAGTACTTTGTATGTCAATGATTAAGTAGAATGTATTAGATGTGAATATGACACTCTAACATAGTGAATAGAATTGAGAAAAACAACAAAATGTTATCTCAATATGGCAGTAGTAGTGTGTAGATGGTTTGTTGAACCCTGACACCTCAAAACTGAAGTTAAGTTTTCATAGCACATCTCAAAAAATCCCCCAAGATATGTCATAAATGTTGTGATGTACATTGTACATTGTAGCTGCGAGTATCAAATCTTTAAAGGGAAGATAAACCCCAAGAGCAATGTGGATTGAGTGAAAGCAACAACATTAGTAGAACACATCAGTGAAAGTTTGAAGAAAATCGGACAATCGATGCAAAAGTTATGAATTTTTAAAGTTTTGATGTTGGAACCGCTGGATGAGGAGACTACTAGAGGTTATGACGTATGAGTGGACAACAATAGACCGATTCAATTTCGATGACCTATTCACCTACCGCCGCTAGCGGCGCTATAACGGTCGCCATAACTGGGGGCCAACGGGGGCTTCCAGCGAGCTAGCTACCCAGCAAGTTGCACTTGCAGCTCAGCAGCCTAGCGTACCCATCGCGCATAGTTAGCCGGGCCTGGCCGCTACGCCGCGGCCGGCGACCGCCGCGCTAATATTGTGATTGTTTACTCACTGTGGGAAAAGTCATTCAGCGGCTTTTAATGCTTTTCTTTTAGACAAATTGATATGAGTGATTCAGACATATTGATCTACAATGAAAGCTTCAAAGGAAGGATCAGGAAAACATATTGTGCAGTTGCTGGGTGCACAAATAACAGAAAAAATGGAAATGGAAGCTGCACGGCAGTGTGTGAATTTCAGACACCGCTGACGCATGATTGGGTAAAGGCAAGAATTAAAGACAATTAAGTGAAATACAACGGTATAAAAAATGCACAGATTTCGAAACAAACTATGTCTACTAGATTCTCTATTAACTATTTTAATTAGGTTATCACTGCATATACGTAAAATATGTTGTTCATCTTAGAAGACAAGTTTAGATCAAAGAATTTGATAATTCACTGATTTTTTTTTCTTATCCTTGGTGTCCTACTTGCCAAAGTTAGAATACACTTCCTGGCTAGACTTTATTATTATGATAAACATTTTACAGCCTACACTACAGCTAAATAAATGTTTCAAGATGCGTTAAATTCTTATACTGTTTTCACTTCTTCAATGTTCAGCACTGAATTGACCATAGGAACCTAGGCCTATTCAATTTTTATTCAATGGAACTCTGAATCTGACTTTTGATAATACTTATAATGATTAAACCATGGATGGTGACAAACATATCCGTTTCATAATCATACTAAGAAAGTATGATTTAAAAATCACTTTTGTAGATTATAATATTAGGCGTTAGCGTGATGTTAGGCAAGGTTACTTAGATTCTAGACCTAAAACAGTAGAAGTTTTGGTTGTAGACATCAGGCGACGTAGTCGTTTAATAGAAACGCCTAAGTTAACGCGGTTAGATTTATATTCCGTTTGGTTTACTTAGTTAGGCTTGCCTGAAGTTATCGACAACCGAAAATGATATAGGATGTAGGGTTCTAGAAGTCAATAGGTCTAGATCCAGTCGGGACTCTTGCCTAGATTTCTAGACAAGATCTAACGTTCGACAGATTTTACCCTGCTGGCCCTACACTCCCGAGTAAAGGCAAAAGCCTGCCCTAAAAAGATTAAGTTAACTGATAGCTTGCAATTTATTGCGCCATATTTAGCTCACGATTCTTATCCATATTGTATCTAATTATATCAGCTAACTTATCAACAGTCTAGGCTTACTAGCAAGACGTCTGCCTGCGCCTAGCAATAATTCTCCCCAGCGGTTTTTATTCTCTTACACAAATGTGAATATACGGGGCTTACATGCGAGTACCCAAGTCATCGCCAAAGAAATAGAGTCTACAAACACTCACGGATCGTACCGATATTTACCTTGAAATTCAAGTTTTGGCTACAGCCGTATGTCATCTACCCATTCGCTCATAGTCGGTACAAGTTGTTTAATTTTATTTATATTTAATCAGCTAGCGAAAAAAAAAAAAAATGTAGACCATAGTTGAGACAAAGCCAGATGCGTCGATCGCTGCCAGCGCCAGAGACAGCTAGCTGGCCGGCTGGCGCCGGGTGGTAAAAGCACTGGCTGCCGCTGGCACCCTTGCCACGCACGCAGGGCGCTTGCCGACCCGGCCTGTTTGGCCCCCAGTTATGGCGTCGCCTTAAGAGGGCGCACTTCCATGAACAGTTGCTTGAATCGGTCTATACCAAGAAAATATAAAGAAAATTCTGCAAAAATCCATTTTTCATGAAAATTACAAATTCCATCAACTTGATGTTGACATATGTCAAGGGTAGCAATTATTCCCCCTGCTTTCTGAAAGCGGTTGGTCCATTGCTCTTTCATAATTCTAGAAAAGTGAATTTTTGTTGAATTTCCTTTATATTTTCTTTGTATTGTTGTCCACTCATACGTCATATCCTCTAGTAGTCTCCTCCTCCAGCGGTTCCAACACCAAAACTTTAAAAATTCATAACTTTTGCATCGATTGTCCGATTTTCCTCAAACTTTCACTGATGTGTTCTACTAATGTTGCTGCTTTCACTCAATCCACATTGTTCTTTGGGTTTACCTTCCCTTTAACAAATAACACACAACTCCTGAATCTCTGTAGACAGATTGTGGCCACCTCATTTTCTTTCCTGGGCAATATTGCATGTAGCAGCAGACACTGGGTCAAGGCATGTCCGTCGGCATACTGGTAAACCCCTGGTCATTTGATGCATCACATGTTACCATGGGTACCGTAGTACCCCGGGGTACCACATTGTGTAGCGCCACCTCACGTCCACTTGAGGACAGCCGCAGAGAAATGCGTACACGTGTGTGTGTGTACATAGTCATTCCCACGCCACTGCATGTTATACTATGCATGCATGGGACGCTGTGCTAGCAGTAGCGTGCGCTTCAGTGCAGTGCAGTGCAGTGCAGTGGCTAGCACGCGCTAGCTCCAGCACCAAAATAATTTCCACTTTTTGGCAACCAGGGTACAACCTCAAAAGAAAAATGAATAATTCAACAAAATGGCTGATTTTTATTTGGTACCCGGGATACCATTTATGTCATCATTTGCCAGATTCGGCCACTTAGTCTACCAAAACATCTGCATTGCACATACCGATAATGGACGTAGCTCTCGGGTGCTCAGCTAACAACACTTGTCAGAGTGTTCCCAGCCCACCTGGTTGCTACTAGAGTTTTTGTATGTCACATATTGGCAGTTTCTTCCTGTGGCCAACAGAATTACCAGGCTGTAGCAGACACATGTGGATGCTTGCCTGCGACTACTGAAATGTCCCAGTGGGGCAAGTGATGTACAATAACTCTTGCCTCTGGATAGTACAGAGCCATTGCCCACATGCCATTCAGACAAAAAAAAAAAAGATGAATAAATAATAGTAATGTTTATTTCTTTTTTTGGGGGGGGGGGTGGTGCAATGTCATGATTGGAAGTCAAGGGTGAAAGGCCTATAAACAGACATTGTGCTTTTTCTGAGAAGACAAAAACAAAGGGGCAATGTTGCAATACAAGATTTGGGGAGTGAGGGATCAGATCAGGGAATTGCACCCCCTTGCCCCCCCCCCCCCCCCCCCACACACACACACACACACAAATAAAAAGGGGGAAATTGTGTGCTGAAGAAACTCACAGAGGTTAAAGAATTGTCTTTCTCGTCGTTTCCTGCCATGATTGTAACATGGTGGTCCAGCAGTTTTGATACTGATATTGTAATGATGTTCATAATGCAAAATGGATGTCGCAGTCTGTGCATAGTTGCCCTGTAGAGCTTTCATGTCTGCGTTTGCAGTAGTCCTGGGCAAATACTGTAAAACTAGAAACCTTTCGTTTGCATTTTACTTTTGTGAATCTTGGCTTCCCGCAAAATTTGTGAAAGTTTTATGCACATGAAAAGTTCTGGTTTTTACAGTAGTCATCCTTTAAGAATGGGAGGCTTTGTCTGTGACAATGCCTTTAACCCATATTACGCCAAAAGAAAATATTTAGTAGGAGAGAGCGATATTTAAGGGATGCAGCTACCCTTAGGTGTCACTTCAAGCTGTGTTTGTATTCAATGTGTGTAGCAACATCACAGTAAATATGTGTATATATTATAACAATTTTTGACCATAATATCAGTACATAGTTGTGCTAGCATACACTTTACATAAGGAAATGTTTCTTTTTCCATATTTTATGCATGTACATATATATCAAATGGGTACAAAGTGTTTTGGTAATATTTATAGTTTCATTGTAAATAAGTCATATTCATTATTTATTCTGGGTTTGTTTTGAAGACTCAAAATTGTCTGTCACTGTGTAGACCAGTATCTTTCATTCTAAAATTTATGTGTGCCATTTCTGCAATCTTTGTAGCTATTTCTGCGAGCAAATTTTAAGCTTTCCACTGTTGTTTTTCCTCTTCTTTTAATAGTAGCATTATTTATAATGATTGTCAAGAACAGCTATAACTAGTTAGTGACTTGATAAACTTTTGTTGAGAATAACCTGTTTGGTAATAGCAATCGCTACATTCTCATGTAGCAGTGGAGTGTTTTCCATTTTCCATTCAATGCCCTGTCAAGTTTGGTGACAGAATCCTGCTAACGACAGGTTCTGCTGCATTATGTTTCACATTTCCTTGAGTAAATTGTAAAAGCTAAAGAGTATTTTTCTGTCATAATGATCCATTTTTACGTGGTGAGTCATCATTGTGCAATGTTATCACATACATGTATTCGAATCCCTCTTTCAAACTTTTTCAAATCGCCTTCTCTCTGCAAATTTGTCTCCTCTGAAAATAAAGTGGAACCTCGTTATGAAGATTTCAGATCATAATAATGAAATCATCTTATAAGATGGTGATTTGCAGGTCTCAGCTCTTCACATATTTTTTTTTTTTTTTTTTTTTTTTTTTGTATATGTACTCTGGTGTAGAGTGAAATCAGACATATTATTGTAGCAAGGTAATTGTAATGACAACTATTCCCTCGTAATAGGATCCTCCTACATTACTGTAAATTAATACATTTTATAAAAGGAGGGCGAAAAAACTGGAGGACAAAAAAGATGAAAAAGAAGGGATGTCAAAAGAAAATGTTGAATTGTGCAAAAAAAGAAAGCAGTTTTCATATGGTAAGTTATGAAATATAGATTTATGTCACTCATGTTATCATCATAGTATCTTATTGCTCTATGCAATCTTATTGGACATCTTACCTGTGCAATATAACATAATGTATTCAGTCAGCTCTTCTGTGGTCACTGGGACTTACACCCTTTTCCCTCGTAGATTCTGAAATTCCCATTGACTTCTGCAGGAGCCACCAGCTTCTTACAAATGCGACTGCCTAGTTCAAAATCCACAGGAAGTTTCAGCCAGACTTCTCCGTAGCGGACAAAAAATTAATATGCCCTTTATGTTGACCAAGATGAGTTTTTTTGAAAAAAATAAGAATTCATAGCTACTGGAAGAGCAATCTTTTTTCTACCTACTGTCAATAATTGGGGGCTTAAAACAAAAGTAAAATCAAGATATGGCATTTTTATTGAGCCTGCTTGTTTTGTTTTGTTTTTGTTTTTTGTTTGTTTGTTTGTTTTTTTGGACAGGTGTGCTTAGGAGCTGCCTTCACTGGGAATATGATTTCATTGATCATTCCTCACAGCACACTAAAGTGACCCCCAACCTTTAAATCCCCTTCACCTTCTTTTGCATTTCAATCTTCTTTTTTTTTCTTTTCTTTTTTTTTTTTTTAGTAGATGGAATGGTCCAATTTTAAATAGTTATATATCGTTTAAATGCTTAGAGCATTAAAACTGTAGAAAGGTGAAAATTCATTTTGGCGTACTTTTTGTCATGGGCTTTGAGCTGGGCGGTCACAAAATGCAATGACACCGGAATATGTCATGAAATTGTAAAAATCCATGGGAAAATTTGGAGCGAATGTTGTTTTCCATCATTGGTAGTCCCTGACATTATCTCCTCGTGTAAACGTTGGAGTAATGTCCTTTAAAAAAAAAAAGAAAAAAAGAGAAAAAACAAGTGATAACAGTATCAGGACAAAAATGTCCTTGTGAAGTACTTCTGTGTCTGAATTAAAAGAATGCCAAGACTACATTGTATTTCTTTTTCTATACTCTGTATATGCTTTGTGAATTCTTGTTTATCTGTGTGGCTTAGTAAAATATTTCTTTGTAGCTTGACATAGTGTGCTATGAATAATGTGCTTTGAATAACACTCTCAATTTCCTTATAATTTAATTTGACAGACAGCAATAATTTGACACCATGATTATTATAAAAAAAAAAAAAAAACGAAGTGGATATTACGTGTACAAATCGTGAGTGAAAGTGGAATAAATCACTTTTGTGACTTTGATGGAGTATTTGCTTGCAGCAAATGGTTTTTATCTTTGTTTTGGTGAATGTATGATGCTTGTATGCAAAATATAGATTGAAGGCATACTTTCTGTGTGTGTGTGTGTGTGTGTGTGTGTGTGTGTATGTGTGTGTTTGTGTGTGTGTGGGTTTTTTTTTTTAAGTAATCAAAAGTACACTTGAGTCAGATATCTTTGTCAAACATACAAGATGTACAGTATTTCATATACATTGTTTTTGTACTGATTCATGCATGTATGACTGGATACAACTAATTTTCTTTCACTCTCATTTTCAATCATTAAACGAAGGAAAATAAAAATCTTCAAACTCGACCAATTCTTCCAAATTTTTCACTCCCTACTTTTGCACCAATGCCTGAAATTACAGATATTGTGCACGCATAATGATAATTGTGTGGCCTTTTATGTCGCTGTTGTGCAATGGGCAAAATCGTATGGATTAAACCCGAAAGAAACTGCACATGAGTTGGTTTTGTTTGTGTGTGTGTGTGTGTGTGTGTGTGTGTGTGTGTGTGTGTTTGTTTGTATTCCCCGTACGTCAGGGTACGTGTACATGGTACCAGTTAAAGGAGACCTCCAGATGATTTTCAGACTTTTACATTTGAACAATGATAATTACTATAAATTAGTTATAATGAGTACAGAGTTTCAGAATTCATCAAGATGGGGATGAAGAATAAGAATGTTTTCTAAATTTAGAACAAATAACTGCAATTACAATAAACACGTATGATGACATCATGGCATCCTTACCATAAGAAAGCATGAGTTGTTGATCGAGGAAGCAGACTGGAGAAGGCATAGATTATACACAGGTGAACTTGCAAGCAAGCAGTATTGTAATGGAATCACACTGCTACATTTCTGAAATAATTATGTGAACCTCCTACATATCATTATCATTATTCAGTGTAATTTATTAACTGATTTTCAAAGTATTGGTTTCTCTGCTCAAGGACTACAATGAATTCCATACGTACATTGGGGGCTGTCGATTTATGTACTACGTGATGTGAAATTATGAAAATCGTGTGGAATGTTCCTTTAAGACTTTGGTGCCCCTTTAACAGAGACTCCAACCCAAAGCACCTTCTGATCTGGAGATTCTCCCGCCTGAAACCCTTAGCAAACGGGAGATTCCAAGTTGATGTGTGCGAAGCGCGAAATTCCCAGGTTCTAGATGCTCTCTAGTGCTATCTAAGGCTTACTTTTTCAACATACGATAGCAATAAGTAAGAAATCCTTTCCAACGGGAGACACAGAGCCAGGGCGGGAGAAATTAAATCATAAGCGGGAGAACGGGAGATTTTGCAAAAATGGGTTTTCGGCGGGAGATCTCCCGTCGAAAACGGGAGAGTTGGAGTCTCTGCTTTAACTACTTTGGTGTCAGCAGTGTTTTCAACACGGCACAGCCGCCGCGTCACGGATTTGTGTACCGTACATAAAACTGGTCTCTTATCTTTGGCGGATTTCATAATCATACTATAATTCGAGCAACGTTTGTCTGTTTGTCTGTTTGTCTGTCTGTTTGTTCCTCTACTCCTCCCAGGTCCTTGGTCCGATCTCCATCAAACTTAGTGGGTGGATGCAGGTTGACCGCCAAATTGCCTTTGAGGGGTTCATTTTTGGAAAGGTCAAGGTCACTGGGGTCAAAGGTCAAATAACTTCTAATTTTCGTCAGCTGCAATCAGACTACCGATAGAGGGTGCTATGTAGGCCTACTTATAGGGCTCACACCCGTAAATATAAGGGAATGCCCCAGGCCCCTTCACAAATTCGTACCAAAGATACCAAAATAAATGAAGAAAAAAATTGATTAAAAATCAATGATGTAGTTTGGCAAAAACTGAATAGCTGTAGATATTGAGTATGAATTCCTCTGCAAATTGCATTTTGGTTGGAAGATGAAAGCTTTTCTGGTGGAATTTGAGGGGACTATAATTATTTCATTGGGTACGTGTACGGAAAATGGGTGATTTTTTGAGTGACAAGAACTCGTAGTCTGGCTTTGCGGACCCCTGGACAGAATTTGAACTGAATTATCCACCCTGAGAATTTGATGGATGAAAGGGTATATCTAACTAATCCAGGTAAGTGAAGCTGAAATACCTCATTTCTCCCAGCTATTTTACAGATTTTTTTGAAATTTTATTTTTAACACACATCCCTATGGGGAAATATTTATGGGTGTGAGCCCTATAGAGGATGCATGCAATGCACACAAGTCTATGGGAAGTATTCACCCCATACAAACTCTGCTGGTTTATGTTGATCTATTGTGTCAGATCTTTTCCTCTCTCCCCCCTTCCCCTTCCTTACCCCCCCCCCCACCTCTCTTCTCTACCCCCCCCCCCCCCCAACTCTGTTTGGCTACAATTTGTTTTCTTATTATGTTGTTGTGGTATAGATAGATCTTTGTACATAGCAGTCATCAGTATCACACAACTTTGAATGACTGTGTTATTTTAATGTATTTCTTTGTTTGACTACCACTGAAACAGGTCAAAATTCATAAGGTTAGTCTGTTTGACAAAACAAAGTCTTTTCAAGTATTTTGTAGGCAATAGTGTGATGATGACACCCCCATAATCAAAGATTACTGCCTGCATCTAGGTATTCATCTTATTAAGAACTGATCCACACTACATTACTATTTTTTATTTTTTTAAAAACCTGAAAGGGCATGAGTTTCAAAAATGTCCCTTTGAGAAGCTTTATGACCCTTGAATGTGTAATTTCCCATATGATGTAGGTGCAAATCTCATCAAAAACACATTTATGATGTTTAAAAGTCAAATGAGAAATATGACCTCCACTATATGGGGATTCCCCCAAAAATATAATCAGACACCCGATAGAGGGTGCTATGTAGGCCTACTCAGTGCCGTATATACGGCACTGGGCCTACTTATATGGGGATTCCCAGGTGTACGCCTACTTATGCTTCAAGCAAGTTCATCATCATGGGTCATCATAGGTGATTTTTATTTAATAGTTTAATCCAATTAAATTCAATTCAATTTTATTCAAAAACCAAATATAAATAACAAGATGAGCAAGTTTGGCCAAGATCGGACCAAGGAGTAGCGCAAACAGTTATTTGACCTCCGTAGACCCATAGAGGATTTCTGGCACTCCACGGGTACATTGACTAGTACAAACTGTATATACAAGTACCAGAACGTGACTGTATCGTCAGTATAACGCCCTCGCTTGTGCCGTCTTTATCCACATAAAGGTTGATTTGGGAAGATATTAATAATGCTTCTGTGTGTTCTGTTTTTTCCAATATACGAAAGTTTGTGTGTGTGTGTGTGTGTGCGTTTTTCGTGTTTATACATATTTATTTTTTTTTTTAATAGAAAATGTACGCACCAATCACTTGCCGAAAGCAATTTAATTTTAGAATAGAGCGGTACAAATTGGGTGATATAACGCATGACAGTAATGCAGTTAGATGCGCGTGATGTATGAACACTAGACAGTTACAGGTTTGTTTGTTTTGGGGTTGTTTTTTTTTTTTTTTTCAAAGCTTCATTATTCCGAAAATAAAATAATGTACATTATTCCGAAGATTCGTTAATCCAAATTGTGAAACATTCAAGGTTCGCTATTCCGAAGGTGTGCTAGCATGCAACAGTATTCGTTGTACCTCCTTTCCATATTCGGATTTAGGAACCAAATCTCACATCTCGTGTCACTAATTTCGGGACAGTATATCGCCTCCATGTACCTAAGCCAGCGTGACGTTTTTTAAAGTGCTTATGTGTGTGTGGGAGGGGGGCAAGGGGGGATTTACACTTCTGGTGCCACTTCCGGGTTTCGTCAGCTAACAAGCACCGAAAAAGGGCCTTCAGCTGCGATTTCCTGGTACAACTTCCAAGGTTCATCGGCTTGAAAGCACAAACAAAACAACGTATAACCACATTTTCTAGTGCCACTTCCGGGTTTTAAAAAAAAAGTGTTGGGGCCCTATATATTCCTATGTATTATCAAACCCCTCTCTACCCCCTCCTCCCCCCCCCCCCCCCCCGGTCCACCGGTTGCGCCGGCATTGTGTACAATAGCGACGAATCACACTCTCTGAACCCATACCACCAGTCCTGGTTGTACCTGTCACAATCTCTTCTCTCCCGCTCAAAATTTATGCTTGCAATGTGTGCAGTTACAGTAATAAGCTTGTCTGAAATGTACATATAAATATAATGAAAGTTACTAAACAGTTATAATACTGAACGTCGTGTGATCACTGACACGTTTATTTATGAGGGTGTGTGTGTGGGTGTATCACCCCAACCAAAATCATCCTGACGTTATCACAATGGTTGACAGTTCGTCGTACATCTGGAGCATGACGAAATACAACCAATCTCTTGAATTCTGGAAAAGTCTAGGTGCACCTCTGCATTTCTCAGTGATTTTCGTCTCTCTTGTAGCTGTAACGATCAATCTTTTCACCATGTTTGCGATTCTGGCAAGTCGAGCCTTGCGGACCAAGCAGAACATCCTCATATTTAACCTGGCCCTCTCCGATTGCCTCGCAGCCTTGTGTGCGCCCGGATATTCCTCTATGGTTCTAGTAAGATCGTCACTGAAATCTGCTTTTCTTTTCTTTCGTTCATTTTTTTTTTTTTGTAAATCAAAGAATATAATTCCTCCAATAATTCCTAGTGTAAAAGTTAAGAATTGTGACTGGTGTAATCATCCGTACAGCACGTGGTCATGATTTGAGTATACAATGTACCTCGATCGGTATAGGAGCAACCTAATAAGACATACAATTTCTTTCTTTTTTACCTATAGATGTATTTGTATACCTATACTCATTACATTGTACCACGTACAACGGTTGTAGAAAGCCAAAGCACATTACTGGAACCAGTCATCAGGTCATGATGGTTATAGTCAAATTATGGACTTAGATCCCGCAGCATCGATTTATGTACAATAGATTGGCAGAGCTGGGCAGCATAATCATACTTTCTGCAATGACATGACTTTCATCTTATTCTCATCTTATTCTTCTTTACGGTGGTCATTAATTGTCCTTTCCTTTTATTTTAGTAATGGCATAAACAGCGAAATTAACAGATTATGGCTTGTTTTGGATGACTCTCGTCTGATATTGTAACAAGAATTTGTTGCTTTTTTTGAATTTTGTAACATTAATTTCAACACAAAATTATATGTAATATATGTATATGATATTATATGTGGCCAAATCAATTTTACATAATCATAAACACACGGTAATCCATACATTTATACATAAAATGAAATCTGAGTTTTATGACAGCTCATGAGCACTCCTGAACAGTGGGCGAGATATCGTATTATTCAGTTAGCAGGCCATTTAATTCTAAATCTTATATCATCTCTTGTGATTGTCTTTTTTTTCCCTAGTATAGTGACAGTTGTATTATTTCTATCAACCTCGGGATCGTCAGCAATTACTCGTACTTTAAGTGTTTCAACAAATGGCACTAGTTAAACCTGATTAACTCCTTAAAACATTATGCATATGTTTGTTTGTTTTTTTTGTTTGTTTTTTTTTTTCATTTTTTTGTTTAGTTCTCAAGAGGATGTAACATGAATGAGCCGTACAAGCTTTATACGAATATTCGGAAAGGTGAAACTGGAATACTAACATGAACATTATCACTGATTATGTTTCCTCTTGTCAAATGCTTGTCACGCTACGAAAGCCGTTTTCTTCTCAACCAACAGTAACTCACTAAAAACGGTGAAAAGGATGCCCCCAAAATATCCATATCGTTGCATGATTAAGGATTGCGTTTATTTTCTGAAGAACAAAAAAAAAATGCACTCATAATATCATCGTATCTAAGTGTTTTCCTTTTTTCATTATTAATAATACATTGATTGTTGAAATGTCTAACGTAACATAATATTTTATTGTATAAAAATCGCCCAGCTTTTTGATACGTTTATTCTCTGAAAGGTGTTTGTGTCGTTGTGACACGACTATAACCAGATAGTGGTTAGTCTAAATATCTGACATTGTCTCATCTTCTCTCGCTCTCTCTCTCTCTCTCTCCCTCTCTCTTATAGATGTATACAATGAAACAGTATACCTTGGGCCCAGACGCTTATTTACAGACCTTCTTCTTTCCTACAACCACCATGTCGATGTTGACTACTTTAGGAATTGCTGTTCACCGACTCATTGTAATTCGCTTGGACCCAATTGGCCATGATCAGTGTGTCACTTCGAAGAAATTGGTCTTAGCAATTGTGTTTACATGGATCCCGGTCTGTATCTATCTTGTCGGTTTAAAGTTTGGATCTCACGACTGCTTTTGGCTCCTCAGATATTCTGCTATCATGCTCATTAGCCAAGCAGGTGTTCTGGCAATTTACTCCTTGTTGAACAGAACAATTCGTTTGTCGGCACAAAATGTTAATCTACAAAATGAGGCAGCGGCACTGAGGCATAGGAACAATAGAAAGCTGTTCGTGACATTTGCGTTAATTGCTGGGACATCAGTGC
The DNA here is from genome assembly GCF_964275005.1 of Diadema setosum. NCBI lineage: Eukaryota > Metazoa > Echinodermata > Echinoidea > Diadematoida > Diadematidae > Diadema > Diadema setosum. The sequence goes on along the minus strand of NC_092687.1, from coordinate 43,259,650 downwards.
TGTGTTTTTTCCCACTAAACTGTTTAATCATTATCTACTGCTCACTCCGTAATATCGACTACGTAGATTACAGACGGGTTTTGTTTGCATTGGGGTTTTGTCAGTTTATCTCGAGCTTTAATAGCATTTTGAATCCCTGTATCTGCTGGTTTCGCCTCACAGATTTCAGGGCAAAATTGCGAGATTGGTGCCCTCGATGCTTGAAAAGAAATCGACGAGAACGGTCGTCAGACTTACGCAGTGCTCTTTGAAAAAAGAATCTCAACAGCTCGTACGATATCAAATGTCATAATTATTTCATATAGACATCTATATCATCATGACTAGTGAGAAGGGATCGTAGTTTTGGTTGAGACCTAATTTCAGGTTTCTAACATTTTTGGATAATGAGAAACCTCTTATGAAATATGAAAGAGCATGTAATTCCATGAGGAATTCAACATTTCGCTTTATTTGATGAAAATTGGTTTTGAAATGGCTGAAATATCCAAAAACAGAGCGATTCTAATAAAGTGTGGGACCCACTTTTTATTACGATCGTTTTGTTTTACTTTGTTTTTTGATGTTTCAGTCATTCCAAACCCAATTTTCATCAAATAAACTTTAAATTCCTCTTAAAACGGTATGCTCGGTACTATTTCGGAAGTGTTTTCATGGTATCTCACAAAAAAAAATTAAAAGCCCAATTCTCATCTCCACCAATACTGTACCAACCCTTTAAGATAATAATGTTATGTATTATCAATTCTATTAATGTGTTTTGCCGTTTGTATGAAGACCCTAATTCTTCTTCTCTGTCCCTTAACTCGACTGCAGTATAA